>NC_061513.1:90200920-90360057 GCF_022539505.1 Lolium rigidum
ACTCCGCCGCGGGAGCCGAAGTCTCCGTTCCGGCACTCCGCGCGGGACGGGGAATTGGAGGAGATCATCGCCATCATCACCGCCAACGCCTCTACATCAACCAGCCATGTTTCCCCATCCATGTGTGAGTAATTCCCCCGCTGTAGGCCGAAGGGGATGGTAGGGATTGGATGAGATTGGTCATGTAATAGCATAAGATTGTTAGGGCATAGTGCCTAGTGTCCGTAATTGGTACTTTGATGATATTGTTGCAACTTGTTATGCTTAATGCTTGTCACTAGGGCCCGAGTGCCATGATCTCAGATCTGAACATGTTATTGTTTCATCATGATATTCATTGTTTATGGTCTTACCTATAAGTTGTATACACATGTCGCTGTCCGGAACCGATGGCCCCGAAGTGACAGAAATCGGGACAACCGGAGGGGATGGTAGCGATGTGAGGATCACATGTGTTCACGGAGTGTTAATGCTTTGCTCCGGTACTTTATTAAAAGGAGTACCTTAATATCCAGTAGTTTCCCTTGAGGCCCGGCTGCCACCGGCTGGTAGGACAAAAGATGTTGTGCAAGTTTCTCATTGCGAGCACGCACGACTATATATGGAACACATGCCTATTGATTGCTTTGTACTTGGACACCGTTTTATTATTATCCGCAAATGCCCTGCTATGATTGTTACATGAGTTTCTCTCATCCATGCAACGCCCGTCATCCGTCCCCGTGCCTACGGTATTTTAATCCTGCTGTTTACTAAAATCACTACCGCTGTCTTTGTTACTCTGTCGTTGTTATTTCACTACTGCCATCGCTATAAAACTGTTACTATCGATAAACTCTTGCGAGCAAGTCTGGTTCCAGGTGCAGCTGAATTGACAACTCCGCTGTTAAGGCTTCCAAGTGTTCTTTGTCTCCCCTTGTGTCGAATCAATAAATTGGGTTTTACTTCCCTCGAAGACTGTTGCGATCCCCTATACTTGTGGGTCATCAACCATCACGACCATTTCCATGGTAAGTACCTTACCAAGTACTATTATTGCATTTTTGGTAGTAAGGGAAAACAAAGACCTATTTTACCAATTAGGAGTATGTTATCAAATTAGTCCTCATTTAAGACTAGCAGCACCAGAAGAAGTCCCAGGCATTGAATCTTCAATGGGAAATGAAACAAGCTTCTAATCTTGGAGGAAATCATAGAAGTAAAGGAAGTAATAGTTGTTTAATGACAAACACTAATGGATTCCAGGAAGAATCTGGACAAGGGATATATTCAATTATATCAAGTGAGATCACCACGGAGTTCGAGAGAAGTCGTAGTCTGCACAAGTCAGATCCACATTCCGGAAACGTGAGAGAGTTCAAACTTCGAGGACGAAGTTTAGTTTAAGGGGTAGAGACTGTAATATCCCAAGTAATGGGGTTACAAAATAGAGGAAACAGATGTGTGCATTGCATTCATGCATAGAAAATCTGGGGAATTTTCGCGCTTTAAAGTAAAACAGTCACGATGAATCGAAGTTTCACTTGACCTTGGTGGAATTGAAGTAGCTCATCAAGTCAAGCGCTATAAACCTCAATGTGACTCTGCTAAAACCTTGTTTCGGGTAGAGATGATTTGATCTAAGGGGTTAGATCAAATGGAATTAAAACCAACACAATAACATATTAATCAAGGATCGATTGCTTGATCTTATAAAAGATCATAACATGATATTCCTTGCCAAAACATAAGAACATCTATTCAATTGGAAATCAACTAACAATAAAATGAAGAAAACATTCTTGACACATCTCTTCCATGTCTTTATCAAATAAACATTTCTACCATGATTCATATGGTATATCTTTTCAACTGTAATAAGGAATCCATGCCAAGGACATTCATATTCATTCTTCATTAACTTTGACCATTCCAACTTTGTTTCCCAACTCATATCATTAAACCTAGATAAAGGAGAGAATCATTCATATGCCTATTCAATCTATTAAATAGAACTTCGATTATTATTTAAATCTTACCCAATTGAGGTACTTGTTGATACTAACCAATGATACAAGAAATATAAGTCAAGTATTAAACCCTGCTTGACCTAGCTCACACTTGATGGTAAGTAAGAACCTATTCTTCTAGTAATTATAGATAGGCAAGTGTTGTGATCATTACAACTTGGTAATGATCATAAACCCTAGAGGAACCCTACCTATTCAAAAGGGCTCAACCTAAAGAGGTGTACTCAAGTATAGGGACCAATACTTGATCTTGGAGAGAAGAACCATGTTTCAGTAATGAATAATTATAAGTCCCATACTCTGATCATTACAATTGGGTGATGATCATAAACCCTAAGAACCTAAGTGAATGTGATGAGAGGATTAGTTGAACATGTCTAATGCATAATCTTACCTTATAATTTGAGTTGATAAGTTAAACCTATAAATGTGATCCATAGATCTCATTCTCCACATGAAATGATAAATATATCAATATAGTTAATCCAGACCAATAATCATGCCTTTTGTAGTACTGATATGGTATTTAAACCTTGCCTATCCAAACACTTGAGACAAACCTAGCATTGCCTTGATACAATAATTCTACCTGAGTGAGGTGGATAACCTTAGCCACCAAAACATGATCAAAGCTTGTACCATATCTTAATCCTAGATGTGTATCACATTGGTGATCACTACTAAAACCCTAGACCACATTTGAGTTTTAATCCAAGTATCACTTTGGATTATAAGTAGAACCCTGCCATACCGCATGCCTATTTAATACTTCAATTAGTGAAGCATCACCAAAACCTTAAACTCTTCACCTAGGAATCAGTTCACATAAAATATTAAACCCTTTCATATAGGATCCACCCCACATAAAATATTATGTCCTAACTTGTGTATCATGGATTTCAAGTATAAAACCAAGCCCTATATACCTAAGTACTAAATGCCATTTGATGAGTAGAATGAAACCAATACCCTATTTTACTTTGTTATCCAAATACTTTGCCTAAGTGAACCAAATGAATTGTATTTATAAAATAGTACCACCTTTGTAAGTAAATTGACCAATGATAAGCTTGGGAATTATATTAAGAAGTTCAAGCCAGAATTTGCTAAGCAAGATTAGTGAATATAGTGTTGATTCAACCATTTTCTTAAACTCTTAAAAATAAATTCTCCACATAAAATGATGAATCCAATTCCATCCACATTTTCACCACTACTTTAAATACTAGTCATAATTATAAACATGGGAACAAATCATATTATTAAGCACTAGCTCAACCTAATCATGTGTTCATTATGCACCAGCTATAAATTTCAAACCATTTAAATGGCTCTGGTTCCTAAATTAAAAAGGAAGTGAGATAAAAAGCTAAACCTATTTCTTTGTTAATTAAACCTCACCAAGTGACACTTTAATTAAAATTCAATAGTTGTTTAAACAAAAGAATTATGCAGTGAGTATTATCATGAAGTGATATTGAAATTCAAATGATTTAGAACCTGCAAAAACAAAATAGGATTCAATTTGAATTCAAACCAGTAAATAAAAAACAGAAAAAGAAAACAGAAAACAGAAAATTTGAAAAAGAAAATGGAGGGAAACTTACCTGGCAGGCCACCGTAGCCCATCACCACTACGTCAACCAAGCCCAACACCGGCCTAGCCCACGAAGAAAATGACCCAACGCCACCGTATCGCTTCGTTGAGGAAGAAAAGAAGCATCGTCTTCTTCCTCAACGTCGACAGCGCAGAGGAGCTCGGCCACGTCTCTCGCCGTGGATAGGGACGACCCTGGACGTTGCAGACCATCTCAGAACCTCGCCCAATCTATCTCGCGTCCGAGTCTATCTCTTGGCGCCAAGATTCACGCCCAATCCACCTCAGTTGTCATCGAGGTATCCCGGCCACTGCCGCCGGCGAGGTGACGAACTAGACCTCGTCGTGGCCTATAAATACGCCCAGAGCTCCGCACTGAAACCCTAATGCCTCGCTGCCTCGCCATTCCCTCTCTAACCTACCTAGACGACCACAACCGTCCGCAGCACCCGCCGGAGTCGAGGACGAAGAGCAAGATTGGAGCCACCCCGGAGTCCACCGCTTGGTCGAGGAGGTGCGCCTCGACGTCGTCGTTCTACAGACCAAACCTAGCATCCAGGGGACATCTGAGTGCGGCCAATATCAAGATCTTCTCTCGTAGTACATCGCTAGAATCGGCGAAGTTGAGCTCGATGCCGTCTCCAATCGACATCGGCGTCTACCTGGGAAGCACCAGGGTGAGCATGCGCATCTCCTGAACCCTTTAGATCATCCTCGCATGCTCTGTAGCTCCGTTTAGCCACTTCGCCGGAGAGCACCGCCGCGGGACATGGTCGCCGGTGTAGCTCCGGTGAGTCCCCGCACAAACCATCACCACTAGTAGCTTTGTTTCGTCGTTCTCGTTCGATTGGTACCAACCACGCGTCCCGGGGAACCCTAAATCGGCGGCGCCACCGTGCTCTGGCCGCCGGCGTTTAAGCGCCGGTGAGGTCAAAGGCCACGGTCTATTTTGACCAGACCTTGCCGATGTGGCACCTGACGTGTAACTTGGTCCCACTCGTCAATGTCTGGGACTAGAAGTGAACCGGTACGTTTAGTGTTTTCGTCTTAATTTCAAATCCCAGATAAATGCTGAAATTTTGTAAAATCATAGAAAAATCATTTCAACTCAGAAAAATATGAATAATATATCAAAATGCTCACAAAAATAAACTCTGTTCAAATAAAATATAAAACAAAAATGTGTGTCAAAATAAAATTCAGTTATTTTTAACTTCTTTAATTATGCCTTTCCATTTATTTAAAATGCAAATTGAATTCAATAAATAATTAAGTTCCAGAATTAAATTTTAACTATTCTGTAACTAAATAAAATGTTAGAATTAATTTTCTTTATCATAGTTGCATCAACTTAATTATTAGTGGTAATTCATAAACCCTAATTTGAAAATTCTAATATACTACTTCCTTAAATAATCATAAATCAAGAAAATACCATAGGATAAGATTATTATGGTAATTCAAAACTTGTATATTTAAACATAATTAATTCTCAAGCTAACTAGTTAAATCCTAATAATCATAAAACCCTAGTTTCTAATTAAACCCTAACTAGTAATTAGTTTAATTCTTAAACCTCTAAAAAAATTAATTAATAGCATGTTAAAATTATTAATAACTTTATTTCAAGTACTTAATCACATTAATTCTAGTACCAAGTATTTCCCTAAGAATTGGATCATAACTTAGAAACCCTAGTTTCAATTTGAATAGAACCTTGATCTCATTATTTCATGTGATCATTCCACTTTAGTAGTAACTCTAAAACCCTAGTTATATTTCACATGTGATCATGTGAGATTCATCTATACCTATAGAATCCTAATAAGAAACCAATGAATGCATGCTTATGATCCACAAGCATAAATCAAGTCACATGAGATTATCATCTCATGTCCCTATTCAAATCTATATGATTTCCTAAGTGTCACTTAGGAGTAAGCCCTAACTTGTTAATTGATTTAGTACCATTGATCACCACTCCTATATATCACACCATTAGAATCAACCTCAATCATCCAACCCTAGTAGACCCATAACGATGAACCCTAGTATAACCTTATGTAGAAATTCACAACACATGTTCCTATTATACTAAACCCTACTTACGAAATGATAAGTCACTTAGCTTAGAACCCATTAGAGATTATTTGGTAAAGCAAATATGAAGCCATAGTAAACCTAATAGCAAACCTATGGAACCATCTTAATAACCATCCTTTGATGTGATGCTTAGAATAAACCATGGTAATAACCCTACCAATACTTGCTACAAAAAAACCCATTCCACTTATAGAACCCAATTGATTTTATTAGAAAACTAAATGAACCCATTAGTAAACCCTAGAAGCCATAGCACCTATATATAGTAATTCATATTATTATTTTAACCTGTTCTTCAAAAGTTATTCTTTTGAAGTATAGTATCAGTAATCATCAACCATGTCCTGTAGAACTTAAAATTGACAACTATTCTTTATATATTGTTCCACCACTATTCTTTATGTGTATGATTGTTATGATGTCTTATATCACTTGGATATGATGCTAATATAACCAAACCCTAATAAGAACCTTGTTTGAGAACCATTCTAAAAGTGCAACCAACCCTAAAGAAATCTTTACAACTCATACATCCTAAATCATCGAGGTTAGGTTACGCTCGGGACAATTGCATCTCATACTATGCATTACAGCATCTTTGCCAGTTCTTTAAACATTGTCCTTACCGGACGATGATGGTATTTCAGAATTTGCAGTTATCACGTATCGAAGCTTTTGCCTGCATAATCTTGCAGTCAAGAAAGGCAAGTTCATCGCTTGCTCATGTCATTTGAGTATTTTTACCAAATTACTTGCAAAGTACTATGTTTATCACTATTGCATAAAAAGGTAAAACCACTACTTTCATAACTATGAATATGACTAAGTGGTGGGCAATGGAACCATGGATTGTGTTGATATGGTGGAGGTTCCATTGCAAGGGTTTATATCCATCTAGGATTAAACAACAAATGTCGTCTAGTGATTCTTGTGCCGTAATACCCTTGTTAACCATAAGATCCGGAGTGGGACGGAGTAGTCAAAAGTGTTTCCACCTCTCGTTCATCAACGGATGCTCATTACTGGGTGCACTTGATCTCGAGAGACAAGATGCAGGGGGAACCCGTAGAAGTCCCCACGGTAATGTGGTCTATGATGGGTTGCAACTGCCGGCGTAGGAATGTATGGTAGAGCCCTGCATTGTCGTCGTGGTCGGGGTCCATCCTTAATTGGTGTAAGAGGACCGGCGTGGACCCAGGGTCGGAGATTGCAACAACGGGTGGGTGTTCGAGGTAGCGGAGGAACATGATTGGCTACACCTTATACCGGGCCTCACACCAAAGGAAGTGTGGACAGGAATGTACACCTGGTTGGCACCAAGGTTAAGATCTCTTATGGGTAAAGCAACACACCTCTCGCAGAGTGTAATGAACCGTGACTCGTCACTCCTCGTTCCGGATATGGAACTGCGAACGCTGCCGGAAAGGAACTCCATGAAGTTCTAGTAAACCGGTGAAGGCTGACGGACATAGTTCTTCTGAATAAAAAGCAACCTTTTGAAGAAATGGTTATGAAAACTTGCATTGGTATTAGACTTTCTGGTCTAATGTTGTAGCTAGTGCATTAAACGCCTCTTTCCTATAATGAACTTGTTGAGTACGCTCATACTCATCCCACTCTTAAATCCTCGCTTAGATATGGAGGCATCGAAGGAGGATCTACAGTGCAACTCGAAGACCGAGGAGTCAACAACTACTTCAAGGGACAGGAACCTGTCAGAAGAGTCAAACACCACATCCAACAAGGATAAAACCTAGCTTAGCAATAGAAAGGGACTAGTTTCCTAAACCTAACTCCTATTTAGCTAGAATCTATTCATAGCCTCTATAGCTAGTGAAATACTCTACAAGTAGAGTTCGTGATAAGACTATACTACGAGTCGTTCTTTTGGAGTTTATTTGCAGTTTTACCTCATTGTAAAGTAGGAGGCTGTGATGATCTTATGTAACAGAGTCATTGTTGTAATTCTATGGACATACCTTGGACCCGCATATGTTTTTGTTGTACCACTCTGAGCGATATAATACTAGTGGAACGGTGTTTCATTGGTGTTATATCAGACTTGCATACTACACCATGCAGTGGTATGCCGGGTCACCACATAGACCGAAATCGGTTAACGTTCCGCTGGAACATGGATGATGTAGGCATACTCATCGCCAATCTCAGGGTCATGTTAACTCCTCGTACTGTGTCCAGTGCCACAAATGCAACACACCTCATAGTTTCGCACACGTGCGGTGCTAGACGACGACTCCCGGTTCTCCGATCCAACATAGATTGCGGAAGTAGATCTTCTGGATCTGAATCCTAGCAGCGCAACGGTGTACCGGGTGGAGTTGGCCCCCTCTGTGCGCAGCTCTTTGAGGAACTGGACACGGGAGAGAGACCAAGAGAGAGAGGGGCGCCAATAGGGAGCGGGCCTCGAGGTTTGTGTTGTTTTCTCCTCCTTCCACGTGCCCCCATTATATATAGGGGGGCAGGGGAGGGTGACAACAAAGGAGGAGGTGGGAGAGGCGGCGACTGGGGTAGGCTCGACGGCGAATCCTAGTTATCCAATCCAACAGAGGTTGCGGAAAATAGATCTTCTGGATTCGAATCCTAGCAGCACAACGGCGTACCGGGTGGAGTTGACTCCCTCTGTACGCAGCTCTTCGAGGAACCACACACGGGAGAGAGACCGAGAGAGAGAGACTCCTAGAGGGAGCGGGCCTTGAGGGTTGCGTTGTGTTTTCGTCCCTCCGCGTGCCCATTATATATAGGGGGAGGGGGCCGGCAACCAAGGATGGGGTGGGAGAGGCGGCGGCTGTAGCCCCACCTCCCCCAACACTAACCATGGCCTCCCCTCCCCCTTGTCCCATGGGGGTTGGCCGACCCCCTTAACGGGCTCCCCATCCGGGAGGGGGCCATTTAAGGTGGACTGCCTTATTTTATTATATAAATAATATAAATAAATTTTAATTCACTTAATTAATATGTAATACATATTATTTAATTCCTGGTGATCGGAGACACCTCTCAAACCACTCCAAACATCCTTTGGATTCTCCCGGAACCCTTCTGGCTATCTCTTCTCTATTCTCTGGTGTTTCCAATGAATCCAAAAGCATATCTAAGCATCGCCGAACCCTTAAGTATGTTACCCTACAGTTCGGGAATAACACATACATGATCGAGCCGCCTCTTCGATCAATGATCATCGGTGGGACTTGGACGCCCGTAATGACCCCTCAGCATTCCACAAATATACATGTCGTTGAACCATAAATGTCCAGTCAGATTCCCTTTGTTAGTTCGATACCAGACTCGTCTGAGAACTAATCACCGGTATCATTATACCTACTTCAATCTCTTTACCGACAAGGCTATTCAACTCGTTCATGTGATATACCATCCCCGTGACCTAGTCATACGTTGGGCAGCTTTATGGACCTAATCTCACCGAGTGAGCCTAGAGTAGCTTCTGTCGCTTAGATGAACAAATCCCGATCTTGAGATACACACCACAACCTATCCCTTCGGAATACCTGAGCTACACCTCTATGATCAACCTATTATGTTGTGACGGTTGATGCTGTCAAACCAGCCTCCGGTGATATTATTCATCCAATGATATGATCATATTGCCAATTGACATAAATGCCCATGGTCGGCAACTCGATCATCTATTGACCAGTGAGCTAGTTGGCGAATAGGCTCATTAGGGACCCTAGTTTGTTTACATACCATATGTGTATGAGTGTGTCCGATTGATACATTTATAACATGGAACCATTGAGATATAATAATAAATACTTGTTATTATTTGCCTCTAGGGCACTATTTCTAACGCAAATATGAGTCCACAATATTCTCATGAAGAACACTGATAATAGCACCCCTCGAAAGAGTGTCGGCTTCCTCGAAAAAATTCTCCTCGAGGGGAGTAATCTCTCCTTCATGCTTATCGTTAGTAGCATCAAAGCATCTCATGGTTGTGAGACAGAGAATTATTCTGGCATGCCATCTCTTAAAACTCACACCCTCAAATGGAGGTGGCACCATAGACACGCAAAGCCAACAGAAAATTGCCTACCATAATTTTTTTGGAATATTAGAAATATAAGAATTTTTCGCATAAATTAACCAAGGAAAAACAATACATAATACATGGCTAGAAGTAAAAGAAATAATCTAGACATGTCATCTAACATATAGTGTGATAGTATGAATTCTAGTCAAGATACTAGAACTGGAAATTGCATCATGACCGAAAGTAGAAAATAAGATAACATACAGAACACTTGAAGCCCCATATCATTGTAGAGGTTGTTAATGCCTGGGAAGAAATCGTTGCCGAGGAAAAACTCATCTGAGTCCGTGATGAAATCAGTAGTCGGGCATAGCACTTCCCAAAAATCTTATCACCGCTCTCCCGTACGGGATCACGAGAGGCATGGTTTCTGGAGCTTATTGTCCCAACTCGTGGTGCACGCCACAAGACGGGATGGGAAAAACTTTGATCGGTGCAAAACCCTTGAGCAGCGGAACAAGTCTTGGCTGGAGGCATTCCCGCAAATTGCATCATGCGTGTGCGGGCGGCAGAGAAGAAGGAGGAGCACGCATGTAGGAGCTCTCTTCTCATGCTCCTACCACAAGTGGAGTAGCCCCTTTTATAAACAGGTCTAACTCTCTCTAAACTAGCAATGTGAGACTAAAATTTTGCCACACCTCTTGCCATGCATGAATGGACTAATTAGGACTTCAATTTTTTTTAGAATTAATGGGCTAAATAAATAGGCTTGGCCTATATTATCAAAATTCCAACAATCTTGTCATGGAGAGACCGGGTATAAATTATTTGTTTGTATCGTTTTGATGTGAGCTTTTAAGCTGATAAAAACCATTATTCTAGACCCGTCTTCTTCTTGCCCAGATAGCTGAAATATCAACCAGTGGCCCTTGTGTTGTGGGTTAACCGTGATGTACGTGTACAAGATAAATACTTCTTTCTTCCCAAATAAAAGAAAGATAAACTTTTTTTTTTGCAAGGAGTTCTATTTTACGAGGAGGTTAATCTGCACCTGGAGTTTACCTGTGTCTTTTCCCGTTGACGCTGTGCAGAAGAAATGAAACAATCACATGGCCATGTTACTACCTGCTTACAACTTTTCCTGCATAGGTCTTGTCCGACGTTTTGTTAGTTTGTTTGGAGGCTCTGTGCCAAGAAATATCAGCTTGGGAATTGGGATGCAGATTCCGTAACGTGAAGCTGTGCGTGTTTTTGGCTAAACTGTGAAATGCTTTTCGGAGTAAGCATTGTTTTTGTTCCGAGGTGCTCGAGAAGGCTTCCCGATAATCAGGCGATTATTGCCTTTTCAATCCTGGTGGCAGATCGATGTTTGAAAGCTGCAACTAGCTAGTAGCCATGTATAGAAGTGGGAGATTGTGGATTCAACTAGTAGAGATATGTAGCCTCCAATATTGTACAGACCACGAGCTGTGACGACGTTTTCGCTGTGGCGCGACATGTAGAAATTAGAATATCAGCAGATTCTAGGACAAAAGGCTTGGATATTCCACAGTAGCACAGCTAGCGTAGGGGCTGCGCGGTTTGGAAGCCAAAAGTACCCCATTCTAGACGAAGGACGTCTTCGATGATTAGCTAATCGCCGAGTAGGTTGTTGATCCCAGAGAGGCTAGCTATCCATCAATAATTTCGTCTTGCATTGGCTCCATCTGGCGGATTGCACTAACGAACCAACCACCTATGTGCTACTCCTCTCTAAATAAGTGTCACAACTCACAACTTTATCTAAATACAAATCTGTTTATAATAAATATGAATTTAGATTCATTTACTTCATTCATTCTTTTTTAAACGAAAGCAAAAGATTTACCTTATCCATTAATTAAGAAGAAGGTGCCCGGTTTTTTAGAGGGAAATCGGGCGAAAACCGATGCAAAGAGGGCCAAGCCCACCAAACAACAACACAAAGGGCCACTGCCACACCCACCCCTACTCTCGCCGACGACACATCAGAAACCACAAAAAGACGTCAACCTAACAAACACAACCAACGGTGACCCGCTCCGCCATACTAGCTAATCTCCCAGCATTGTTGAAGAGAAGAAGCCGCGCCTGCTATGAGAGGAGCAGACCCGAGACACTCCCACAAAGGCGAGAAAGCCTGCGACCACAAAACCATGCGCCAGAAGTGGTGCCCGACACACCGATGACCAACATCGAGAGTCACCTTATCGCCCACAGGACACAAGGCCAAGCACCCTCAAAGTTGAAGAACACTCAAAGCCGCCGCTCCGACATTCTGCTGCTCCGTCGCACCCTGCGCGTCAACCAAGCTCACTACCTTCCGGGGACGCCACCCCGATACACCACCGCTCGCTCTCGTGCTACAATGCCGCATGAACCAAAAACCAGCAACCCAAGCACACCAACTCATCCGGAGCCGCCGCCTCGACATAAAGTCCAACCGTCCCCTCTAGGACGCGTCCGACCGAGCCGACTACCATGTCGCCCACACGACCAAGGTTGCCACACAAGCTGCGACAAGCAGCATCCCCACACCATAGAGATGCTATTGAACCGCCTTCCGGGACCGCTGCCCTGGCTCTCTGTAACCTACTCGAGGTCGCTGCCTCGACATCCACCATCCCCGCTGGCATGATGACACTGCATGGCAAGTGAGCCACCATCGCGTAGCAAAGGTCATGCTCTCCAAGACGATGCCTCCAAGGAGGGAAGCGACAAGAGCGCTGCCACCGCCCGCTCTGGCCGAAACTAGAACTTGGGTTCTCACCCGAAGAGCATGAAACCTCGAAGGCGAGAGAGGTGGAGCCCCACGACGATGCCTCCAAGAAGGGGAACGACGCCCCAGGACATCGCCATCGTCGGCACCGACCGTAATCAGGCTGAGCTTTCACCTGGAGCCTGCACTCTCCCGCCGAGGCCTCCCTCACAGGCAGGGCAACCGAATCACGCCAGCCAGCGCTTACAAAGCATCTCAAAAGCGGCTTCGAAAGCAACACCTCACGCCGCAAAGAACGCCGCCACATATCCACCGCACCTCACTCCACGTTGCACCCACTTTCCCGGAACCGCCGTCCCAGCATCCCCGCACCCTACAGGCTCAGGCCGAGGCGCCTGACGGCCTCAGCCAGACCAACTCTGCAGCAGCCAAGCCGCTAGAGCACCTTTTTTCGAAATGGGAGCATCGTCCGCATCAAATGATGCACACGGCTTTTACTTTATTAAAAAGTGCAAGTATAATGTAGCCAAAGTTTACAATCATGGATCAGCTAAGGTCGATACATGAATCAACCACAGAAACATCAGGCGCATATAGAAGCTATCCATTTGATATTCTATTAATATGATGCCATCCAGTAGCAGCCGCTAGAGCACATGCACATGGGCTCCCCGGATGGCAATAATGCACACACCCACGCCCGGCACAACCACCTCGTCTCCCCACACTGCATGCGCCATAGCCCTGTCGTCGACTCAAGCTAGAGCCGCAGCGCCTCCACAAGTCCGCGGCCACCTCCTTGCCATGGTCGGAGATGACAACACACGAAGAACCGGCCATATCTGGGGAAGAAAAGCCCCAAAACTGTCACTCCGCGCGAAACCGGCGTCCCTAAGCCACCGCCGCCGCATCCCCTGATTAGGAAGTAGAAAACACAATTATATTATTAGAAAGTAGAACATCTAAATTTTATGATAAAATATATAGGTTATCTATAGATATACGTGAGTCTTATAATATCAAATGAAGATAGTATATATCTGGACAAAGTTGTGACACTTATTTAGCCTGCTACACAACCACCCATACAACACAATCAAAGTAGACATTCAAGTATTACGGTACTGCTCCCTCCGTCCGGCCTTCAGTGTTCAGGGTATCTTCAGGCACGACGCATTTTAATGTCCGCGATCGTTCGTTTGAGTCGCGCTGCGGACGAAATGATCGTTTTTGTCCGCGCGTCCGTTTGCGTCTGGGGTCTGCTCCAGCGGGGCGACGTATTTTTTTTTCCTTATTTTCCTCTTCTCTATTTAAACATAGTTTTAAATATAACATTTTGAAACATGATTTTACACAAACTAACACATAGTTTGGAACATGGTTTATACAAACTAACACATAGTTTGAACCATGGTGGACACAAATATAAAAAATTTAAAAAAAGAAGCCAGTTGTGTTGATTTCCGTATGTTCGCTGCCAAGAAAGAACATTTGAGGGCACACCCAATCACCCAAACTGGAAAATCCAGCGGGAGGAGGTGGTGCCCTTGTTGGTTCTACCGATGAGGCGAACATCCAGAAACCTCGACTACTGGCTTCGTCTGGCCCGTAGCCAGATTCGGCCGCAAAGAAAGAACACTCAACGTTCTAACTATCGGTGTCGGAGCCGGAGTCGTCGGTGTGGTAGTGCTGCGGCAGGCTGTGTCGTCGAACACCTTGACGATCATCTCGCCGTCCCCCTCGTAGAGGAAGGTGAGCTGGCAGCCGGGCTCGAGGTCGAGGTCACGGGCGAACTTGTCCCACCTCGTGTGCAGGTACATCTTGCTCTGCCCGTCAAAAAGGACCTCCACGGTCCAATGGCAGAAGTTGCAGCTAGCCTCCTGTAGCTGCAACTGCGCCGGCTCGACGCCGTCGACGAACTCGGCGAACTTGTCCGGTAGCCGCTTGATAGCGAGTGGGTCGTCGTCGATGCGGAGGAGGAACTCGAAGCAGCACTCCTCCTGCGAGGACGAGGAGGGCGCAGGCGACGGCGAGCGTGGGGCCGTAGCTGCTCCACCACGGCGGCCCCTGCCCCGGGGGCGCCCAGGGCCGCGGCCTCGACCGCCTCGCCGGCCACCAGGACCGGCCATGGACTTCATCGCGGGCTTGGCTGCGTCGCAGGAACACCTAGGCGGCGCTACGGTCGAGCTTTGTGGCGGCTAGGGTTTGGAGGAGTGGATGTGGAAGAAGAACGCGCGCCCCCTTTATATAGGCCGGCGGCATGCGGTGGCCGCGGGACGCGTGGCGTCGCCATTAACGTGGTTGACGGAGGTGGGCGGCCGCTCGGCAGCCGAGGCATCGTCGCCATTAACGTGGCGCGAGTGCCGAGCGACGCAGCTTTGCAGATCGGCCGGCGCGTTTGAGAAGACGCATCGACGCAGGGGTCACGCGCCGGGCGGGCCCGCCGAAACGTCCGCCAGACGCGAGCGGACGTTTCCGGACGTCCGCAGAGACGCATCTGAGGCGCATATTTGGGCCAGGTTTGCGTCTCCGCGGACGATCCGATCACTTTGCGTCGCTCCGCTGGAATATGCCCCAGACGCATTTCCGGTCACGGCGGACGCAAACGGTCGCTGTTCAGTCTTGAGTGTGAAATCGAAGTGCCACTCGCGTTCCGTCGGTCGGTCAAACACGCCCTGTACTTGTGACTGGTGTACACCATCAGTTGGCTTCAATTGTACCACTAGCTGGCATAGCACAGCACAGCATAGTGCCGGGGAACTGGCGGATCAAACGCGAAACTCGGAAACTGTCCAACTGAACATGCTAGGAGTAACTGTAAATGCTCTACTGTACAGCGGAATAGCTAGAAATTCGGCGTTTCCATGTGCTCTGCGAAATGTACGATAGAAGAAAGGAAAAAAAAAGACTATGATCGTGATGCTGTCACGCTAACAAGATTGCTAGTTCAGTGCTCTGCATTGTGTCTCTTTGTTTTTTGGCTGATGATATGCATTGTGTGACACAACTTGTGTCGCGGTAGAATACAAGAGCGTTAGAGCATCTCCAGTCGCGTCCCTTAAAAAGCGTCCGGCACAAATGATTTGGGGCACGTTTGGGACCGCGCCGGACAAAAAGAGACCAAAAATCTGTACAAAAAAGAGGCCCTTCCCAGCCGTGTCCCTCAAACGACGTCCGGATGCATGCATTTTAATAGAAGGACCATACCCATGTGGGAAAAGTATGTGAGAGAAAGTGTGGGGAAAGAGACTAGCATGTGGGGACTAGGGGCTGCATGCATGCGTCCGGACGCTATTTTTGTGTCCGGCGTCCCCGGTAGCTATGTATAGAGTCTCTACCGGGGACGCCGGACACAAAATGGGGCGCTAATTAGCTTTGGGGGACACGACTGGACAGCTTTTTTCCCCATTTCTTGTCCGCCGTCCCCCAAATCTCATTTGGAGGACGCAACTGGAGATGCTCTTATTTTGCTAGGAGGCCAACCCATGGCCCCTCTTCTGGGCAGCTGTGTAAACAAGGATTGGATCTCGATAATACCATGGTATTCATATCGACCGCAAGACTACAAAAATAGCCGTGCAGCGTGCAGTTGTCAAAAGGGGCCTATCTCTTTACTCTCGTGTGCTGCTCCCTCTGCTGATCAAGAAACTCGAGGGCTATTTTGATTTGGAGGAGACATGAAGGAAACGTACAAGATTAGGAATTTTTTCAGAGATGCCACTATTCACTCATTTTGATCCATATCCCTTCATTGGAGCGGTGTTTTGGAACATGGGTGCATATGCTCCCTATATTTTGAAATGCATCTTACATACATTTTAAATTTAAAAAAATTGAAACTAAAAGTTCGCACGTACATCTTCACGTGCTACATGCTCACAAAGTCGTTTCACAAAAAATCAACTTATCGTGTGACGTGAGCAAAAAAGACAAAATTCAGTGCTAAAAATAATGCTTTTCACAAGATAAACTTTCTCTTTTTTATATAGACCACATAAAATATTAGTTTTTCGTGAAACTTGACGAACGCACATATATTATGGAGATGTACATGTAGAATTTTTTGTCCAAATTTTTCGGCATTTCGAAATATGATTTTTTGGTAGAGGGAGCATACGCACCCGGGAGCCGAATTGAATTTCCGATCCCTCCATTCCATTTAATAAGACTTTTTTGAAAGTCAAGCTAAGTAAAGTTTGATCAATCTTTAAAAACAACTATCAATAATATGATACTACACAGATATTACATGAAAATATATTTGACAATGTATCTAACGATATTGATTTTATATTATACATGTTAATGTTTTCTCTAAAAATTTAGTCAAACTTGCATACTTTGATTTTAATAAAAACCTCATTTACAAAATGGAGGTAGTAAAAAAGATGCATGGAAAAAACTAGATGTACTTTTACTTTGGATCTCACTTTCAAGGCAAAATGTACATTATATTTTTTCCCTCACACCCCATTCTTTGGTTCCTATGCATAGGAACAAAAAAAAATTACACCTGCCATCCTTTCTTGTTTCTACGCCTTCGATTTTTCTATCTATGAAGGCCTCGAGTCCTGAAGAAAGTCATACATCCTGGTGCACTTGACAATCGCACGTTCACTCTTTATATTTTGACTCATTACCGTGAAAATAGATAAATAATAGCTCTTTTCAAAAACTTTAGCAAAAATGTATCAGGTCTGAAAATATTTCAAAAATGCCCTCTTTCCATGATGGCCAAGGATAGAGTGTCATGATAGATAACGTAACGGCCTGACTTGGGGCATCATGTGAGATATGATGGTGCCCTCGATTGAGATAGTTGTTGTGCCAGTACAACATGGCGCCTTATGCCAGGGTGTCATGCTATCTAGCATGTCCTAGACCCATGCGTCATGCAAATAGTGCAATTTTAAAAAAACCAAACCTGGTCTATTTCATGCTGACGTTTAAAAGAGCACTTTTAATCCATTTACCTCATTACCCGGTAGAGTACAATCATCATGTACACACAATTCTAATATTTTTATTTGCGGGAATTCCAATACTTTTTTCTGAACTTATGACATCATATATGCAAGAATAATCCATGGTTTCAGCCAAACAACTCTCGCACGGATTTCTGGAGTGCAAATATTTTTCTTGAGAGGTAACCTGAAATATTGATTGTGATTGATGAGGATATGCCCAAGGGGGGCCATCACCCAACTCACCCGCCGGATGAAGAAAGCTCTCGAGGGATCCATTCACCGGGCGACTGGTCCTAAAACCCTAGCGACTGAAGCCCGAAGTAGAGACTTGGAGCACGGGTCAAGGCCTTCCGGCCTTTTAGCTTGCATATACGCTTGATCTTATCTATGTAAACCCTAGACTGCGGGCGCCTATATAAACCCCGGTGCTAAACCCTAGAAGATATTCAATCTCCTGCCATTTTTAACACCTAGCTCCCAGTCGCCGTCACCGACTGGATGAATACCTAGATTGTAATATCTCCAAAGCAATACAATCTAGCATGAGGTATGCTTTTTTACATTTTCGGAGGGGCTGAACCTGGGTAAAACCCATGTCATGTGCATCTCTATCCGTAGATGGCTACGCCGCCCTTGCTTCGCATCAACGAAGTGTTCCACTCCGTAGCACCTGCCATGGTCACATCCATGGTAGTGATTATGGGACAGTGCTTCGGTGACTTAGCCAGCCTCTAAAGTCAGTGACTTTGAGTCACTTACAAGTGGAGTCAAGTAGGATCTAAATAATGAAGGGTTCACATGTCAGTCGCTCAAAGTCACGGTAAAGTCAACCTGACAAAGTCACCGAAGCTCAATCCGTGATTATGACTAGTTTCTCCCAAAGCTGTCTGGATTTGTTAACCATATACAAGTAAGAATAAATAGTACTCACATATTTATAGTGAACACTTTTACCTCCTTATTTACCGTTTTGTCACTAGATATATTTAAATTTTTATTGTTAGACCCTTATCATAGAATTTTATCTCTTTTAAAATTAAATAGCATAGATAACCATGTCTATTGTCTCCTATTATCTTGATTATAAAATTCTTACATTTCTATGCAATGACACTTGTGTATCTATGAAGACTTCTTTAATTTGAAATTTTATTTTTGGACAATTTTAAAAGTTTAGCAGCTAAAGAAAAAATTCTCCAAATCTAACCAAAGCAAATGAATACGGCAATAATCACATTTCTTTCATGGATTACTTTGTGACAGCTATCTATTGTGACGTGCTTACCTATTTGATCACATTTAAATATCTTGGTGGAGGCTACTGATTTTTTAAGTCTACGAAATATCTTGATAAATTTTTTGTAGTGTACTATCATCTAGTATTCCTTCTTTTTCTAGAAAATAGGACGTATACATTATATCCTCAAAAAATACAAGTTTGACTAAATTTTAAAAATCATATCAATATTTATAATGCCAAATCAGTGTCATTAGATACATTATTAATGAGGTGTATGGGGCAAGGCACCCTTCAGCCAGTGGGATAGCTGAACTTGTTATAGTAGCCCACGCAGTAGGGATGAACCACATGCACGGAGCATTAGTCCTATGCGAAAAAATGATTAAGTGCTGGAGCATTAGTATAGAACGGACCTTCATGCACGATTTATTCGGCCGGTCACACTAGTAGAAAATGGGACTTTAATTCCGGTTGGCAACAGCCATTAATCTCGGTTGCGTAACCGGAATTAAATATGCGCGATTAAAGTCCCCCACCCTTTAGTCGCGGTTGCTTACGAACCACGACTAAAGGTCCGACCACGTGGCCGCCAGCAGTCCGTCGGGGCGGAGGACCCCCCCCCCTAAATCTGGTTTCTTTTTAATTTGTATTGTTTTATTTCTTTTATATTTTATTTTGTGTTTTATTTTAATTTTGAAGAAGTTTCAGTACACATATTCTACGCTACTATATACATGCATATGAATGTATAATTTTAAACAAGTTTGAAATTAGAACTAAGAAGAATTCAAGAGGAATATACAATATATATTCAATCTCGGATGACCATATACAATTTCGAACAAGTTTCCATACATAATTTACGGCATCAGAAGTTCTACGTCCTCGTAATAGTATTCTCCTTTAGGATGGAGGACTTCCCTCATCAAAAATCCTGCTAGTTCCTCTTGAATTGGTCGGAAGCGAGCTTCTGGACTAAGCGTCTTCCGGAAGTTATTCCTCTTGACGTTGTTCTCCGATGGCTTCCGCTCAGAGGTGTATCTCCGGATGAACTCACAAACATAGTATCCACATAGATTGGTCCCCGGTGGCTGAACATCCCTAGACAGCAGCCTTCTAAATTCTAGCTCTTTTTTGAATCCACCGACCGTTTCATCTGTGAACCGTCTCCAAATCCTACAGGGCAAAGAAAATTAAATGAACAAGAGAGTTATTAGTTACTTGATATTAGCAAATGAACGAAAGAGGCCGATCGATATAGAGCACAAATGATTGAAAATTATTACTTTTGCATCATATTTCTCATGTTGACCCAAAGCTTTGAATCCATATTCAGAGAGTCCATGACGAGAACTCTGGAGGTGTGAAATTCAATTATGAGCAGAATCCAGTGGAACTCACGGACACGATACATGCACGATCATGCATAACTCATCGATTAGACATACCATGCATGGAGTAAACAAAAGAGAATGTGCTCAAGACAGAAACACTCACCCAAAATGGTAAGAAAATAGAATTTCACTTTTGAGCTGCTGCTTTCTAAGAAAATCAAACAGGTCTTGCTCCACGTCGGCGGGGTGTCTTTCTAACACATATCCATTAACGATTTGCGGGTCAATGAACCCAACATCATGGATGTTCCTTATTCTGCATTCCCTAATCTTCATTCTGCATAATAGCGTACACAACAATATAGTTAGGACAATATATATATATATATATATATATATATATATATATATAGTGCAGGCAATGAACGAGATGTGGTAGAAATAAATCACTTACAGAACGTAGCAACTGATGATAGATTTGTCGAGCTCGCGCAGATTGAACAGCTGGAATAATTCACTCGGATGAATCTGTTACATAGTAATGTTTGAAGTGATGCTCATGTCTAACTTCCGCATAAATATATTCTTTGCCGGCGTTATTTTTTATGTAACCCTTGTACCAACGTAGCAGATTTTGCATTTGTGCTGGTAGATCCTCTTCCTCCGCAGGCTCGATGAGAGGCCCATTCGGCACATATGTAAATGCTACCTCACTCATTGGCGCCTCCTCAAGGCCTAACACTGCACGAAGAGTCATACCGAGCTCGGCCGCTTTTTCTCTGGCACCCGGTACAGTCATTCCCTGTGCTGCCGCAGCTGCTATGATAGCGGGGTCCATTAGTTCAGCATCCGGACCGGCGGCTTTCACTATGAGCGGGGGGGGAGGGTCGATTGTTTATTTTGTTCCCCGAGCTGGGCAACTTGTTTCCCGCTATTTTTACTTTCTTTTTTCTCCTCCTCCAAGGCTTTCTTCTCCTTGTTCGCCAAGTCTTTCTTCTCCTTCAACATGAGTGCTTGCCTACGAAGTTCACGTCCATAGTCGTCAGGCACATTCTTCTCGGCTTGGGACGGTGTGCTCAAAAATGACTTAACCCACTTCTTTTCCTTCTCAGAAAATACTGGCTTGGGCTCAGACTCTCTTTTCGCCTTCATTTCCGCCTTCCATTTCTCATGCTGAGCAGCCGCGGCCGCATCAGTTTCCTCGACACTACGTTCCCAAGGCCTTGGGAGGAGAGGCTTCGGTGATGGCTCCGGTACCTTTGTGGTCTTAGGTACATAAGGGTCCGGGTTAATACTCCAGGACTGCTTCTGCTTCTTCGCCGGAGGTGGATTGGGGGGCGGCGTACCCGCCGTAGGCGGACTGGGGGGCGGCGTACCCGCCGGAGGTGGATTGGGGGGGGGGGTGGCGTCGGGCGACATGAAGGAGGTGTAGGTGAACCACCACCACCACTACCACCACCGGAGGGGGGTGGACTTGTTGGCCTTGGCGCCTCGCCTGGAAACTTGATGAACTTCTTTTTCCATAGAATGAAATGGCGCTTGACATCTCCAAGTCTTTTCTCCCCTTCGGGTGTGGCTATGTCAATCTCCAGGTCCTCAAACCCTTGGACTATGTCTTCCACCGTGACACAAGCATAACCATCTTCAATGGGGTTGTTGTGGTGAAGTGCTCCGAGTATACGGAGGTAAAGCAGTGCCGATGGCTACCTTCATGGAAATGTTCCCCATTGGATAATGCAGATCACATTGTTTCATCTCCTTTACGTCGTCCACGGGGTAGCGAGGAGGCTCTGGTGCAGTAATATCGATCGTCGGTGCATTAGCATCAGCCGGCGGGACCTCCGTGGAAGCCACGCTGCTTCTCCGCTGCTGGCTTCCGACATCCGCTGGATGATCTGCATGCGTCCCAGCTGCCGATCTTTCTTGTACTAGTACATGAAACATTTTCTTCATCTCATAGAATTCTGATGCCAAGTGCGCCACAACATCTGCATCCCGATCCTGCTTTCTCTTACGGCTTTTGTAACTGTACGGGTCATTTTCCTGGGAAAACCCTACTTTCCACGGAATGGCGCCTTTGCCTCGTACACGTCCTCCGTGTTCAGGATTCCCGAGGGCAAATCTCAGCGCGTCGTTCTCTCTGTGGAACCTGATCTTCCCCTCTTGAGCTTTGGTCGTTGCGTCAATAAGGGCTTCAGTGGGTTTAAACTTTGTCTGTCGGTGAACACACTCCCCTGTCACCGGGTCTAGCGATCCCCCATGCCCGTACCACCAGCTTTTGGCCTTTGGGTCCCATCCCTCTGTACCTAGAGGGATTCCTCGCTGCCTCAGGTCGTCCTCCATCTTCTGCCACTTAGGCTCCGAAAGGCGGTATCCTCCTGGCCCCATAATATGATTGTACGTTTTCTTAGCCACATTTACCTTATTTTTTCCGATATGGCCTTGAATTGCTCCGATTGCTTTTGCCTCACAAATTCGGGCCAATCATCTTTCAGCTTCTCATACTGTCCATTGAAATTCGGAGTCTTCCCCTTCTTGACATATTTATCCGCTAAATTTTTCTTGTATGTCCGGAATGCTTCGGCCATCTTCTGAAGAGCGAACTCTTTGAATAGCCTCTTTCTCTGATGTCCCCCCTCTACCTCGTTCCCCTGTTCATCGATTTTGTTGTATTCCGGAGGAAGAATGAAATGGTCAATAAGCTTTCTCCAGCATTCCTTTTTCGTTCTCTTGCTGACAAAACTGAAACCAACACGTGCCTTCACTGGCTCATGCCATTCCTGGACGGTGCTCGGGACGCTGTCTCTAACAACGACTCCGCATTGGTTGATGAACTTGGTATACGTCGCTTCGGGCTCCAGTGGCCTACCGGTTGCACTGATAACATCGATGTTAAATCTTACTCCTTGTTTCAGCGTCTTGGTTTTACCACGCTTTGTCTTCACCGATTTTTTCGACGATCCGGCCGAGGGCTAAAATAAGAAAGAGAGTCGCGTTAATACACATATTTATTCAAATCGGTAAATTTGTATCACCAGAGGAGCTCAATGTATATATATACCTCGCCGGAGGTGGTTGCTAATTGCTTATCTCCATCATCGTTTGTCGACGGTTGACCTCCATCGACAGTGTCTGTTCCTTCACCTTCACCGTCAAGATTCAGATAATAAGAGACGTCCTCTTCTTCATCTTCTTCGTCCGGCACATAAGGAATGTCGCCGTTTATGATGCCGAAAAGATGTGCCTCAGCTTCCGCATTATATTTTTCCCTAATCGGGTCGGCTCTATCGTCCGCCATATGTGTCACTCCTGAAAACATGTAGTAAAAACTAATTAATCCCGGTAAAGAAGGGGGGCGGTGGCGGTGGCGAAAGGGGGGCGGTGGCGGTGGTGAAAGGGTGGTGGTGGTGGCGGTGGCGAAAGGGGGGCGGTGGCGGTGCCGAGGACAACACACATAGGGGCCTCCCTCGCCGCCCCCCTCGATCCAAAAAAAAACACCGAGCGTATACGGAGGGGGCGACGAGGGGGCGCGGCGCACAAAGTTGTGCGCCGCCCCCTCGCCGCCCCCTCCATATACGCACGGTGGTTAAGTAAAAAATGTTAATTCAAATTTTAGTTAATTAAGTCAAATTTTAGTTAAGTCAAATTTTCCAAATTATTTATAATTAAAATTTTGTTAATTAAGTTAATTTTTTAGTTAACCCAAATTTATAACTAACATTTTGTTAAGATAGAGATTTAATTCCAATTTTGTTAAATTTATAGAGTTAATGTTGTTAAGATAGAGATTTAATTTAAATTTTAGTTAAGTCAAATTTATAATTAAAATTTTGTTAAGTTAAAAAAAAATTGTGGAGAGAGGGGCGCCACATAGTACACGCGCGCCCCTCGATCTCCCGTGCCTGTGACGACGCGCGAGCGGCGCCGGCGGTGGCCGGCCGAAAGGTGCACGGCCGGTGGCGGCGCGTGTGGTGCGCGCCTCGGCGGCCGCCGCCAGTGTGCGGCGTTGTGTGCAGTATGTGTAACTCGCGGCGGCGGAGGAGCAGGGCAGCGCGCGGCGCGGCCGGCAGAGACGTACGGGGGGCGGTGTCCGGCGTAGACGCGGGCGACGAGGAGGCGGCGGCGCAGGAGGGCGGCAACGGAGGAGTCGACGGCGGCGCGGCAGCGGAGGAGTCGATCGATCGACACGCAGCATGTCGGCATGTCCGAGGAAGAAGATGGAACTGAACCGCCGGGACTAAAGCTTACCCTAACATCCTTATCCCACCGACAGTTTTCTTAGATGACACAAAAACCACCTTTAGTCCCGGTTGCACCCACCAGCCGGGACTAAAGCTTACCCAGACGTCCTTATCCCACCGATAGTTTTATTAGATGATACAAAACCACCTTTAGTCCCGGTTGCGCCCAACAGCCGGGACTAAAGATTAGATGACAAGCTCTGGATTCCTCTTCTTCCCGCCATTTCTTCCCTGTCTTCCCGCCTCTTTCTTCCCGCCACTTTCTTCCCGCCTCCTCTCTTCTCGCTGCCATTTTTCCCGCCATTTCTCACTACATATATGTAGCCCGGCTTGGCTAGCATTATCACATCTCTACAATCTCTCATCAGTCTCTCATGGCTTCCACCGTACCCACTCTAACCTACCTGCAGGTGGCGGAGCTTTGCGCCTCGAACTACCCTTGCCCACTGGGCTACCGCGTCCCCGCCGGCTGGAGCCTAAGCGCCGGAGGCGTGCCGGTCCCTCCCGTCCCTCAGTGTACTGCGCGCCGGGCGGCCATCACGAACCACTACTACCTCGACCTCACGCCGGAGCAGCGGATGAATCCCCGCTGGCATCCCGATAACCAGCATACTTGGGACGCCTTCTTCATCAATCGGCGTGAGAGGGCGCTCGCCGGGTATGAGGAGGACGGTCCGCCTCCACGGGAACTTCCACGAGGCCAGCCGTCGGCTATGGTGGTACAGCCGGACTCTGCAGAGCGTCATGGACTACATCACGGCCGGCGATATCCCCCGCCTGCGCTACCCTCAGTTCGAGCCACGAGCGCCGCCCAACGACAGCGACGACGGCAGCGACGACTTAGAAGGCGACGACTACAAGTACAACGACGACGACTATGAAGACTACGAGTATGCATATTATACGCCTAGGCAGGAGTATGACTAAATCACTCCAAATTTCATGTATCATCAGTGGTATCTCGAATCAATCGAATCATTCGAAAATGGACACCAAACACATCACGGATAATATAATTCACATGATCCATTCAACAAAGTTTGGTACAATAAATTATTACACATCATTTCTTCCCTTGTGTCCTCGCTTGCTTACGATTGTGTCGTATCCATGGAGCATCCTCATCATTTAACTTAATGCTTGGGTCGGTGTTCACTTTGAAGGGCGGAATTTCACCAAACATATTATAATCTTCCGACATGTCCGTCTTGTCCTCCACTCCCACGATGTTTCTTTTCCCTGAAAGAACAATGTGGCGCTTTGGATCATCGCATGATGTACTGATCATTTTCTTATCTTTCCGTTTCCTCGGTTTGCTACTCATGTCCTTCACATAGAAAACCTGAGCGACATCTTTGGGTAGGATGAATGGTTTGTCAAGGTAACCAAGATTGTTGAAATCCACCATTGTCATTCCGTATTGCTGGTCCACCTTTACCCCACCTCCTGTTAGCTTAAACCATTTGCACCGGAACAAAGAGACCTTAAAGGAGGGTCCATAGTCAAGTTCCCATATCTCCTCTATGTAACCATAATATGTGACCTTTTGCCCATTCTTGGTTGCTGCATCAAAGCGGACACCACTGTTTTGGTTGGTGCTCTTTTTATCTTGGGCGATCGTGTAAAATGTATTCCCATTTATCTTGTACCCTTGGAAAGTTGTTATAGTCGAAGATGGTGTCTTGGCCAACATGTACAGATGATCTCCAACATCATTGTCATTCATTAAATGTTTTCTCAACCAACTGCCGAAAGTCTCCATGTGGGCCTTTCTAATCTAGGATTCAGGCTTCCCCGGGTTGTCCGAGCGTAAAATATTCTTGTGTTTCTCGAAGTACGGAGCCATCAAGCTGGAATTTGTCAGAACTGTGTGGTATGCTTCAGTCATAGAATGGTCGTCCATACATATTGTTGATTTCCTTCCGATCGTGCCTTTTTCACTTAGTCTCCCCTCGTGCCGCGATCGAGGAAGACCAATCGGCTTAAGGTTAGGAACAAAGTCAGCACAAAACTCAATTACCTCCTCATTTCCATAGCCCTTGGCGATGCTTCCTTCTGGCCTAGCACGGTTACGAACATATTTCTTTAATACTTCCATGAACCTCTCGAAGGGTAACATATTGTGTAGAAATACAGGACCGAGGATGGAAATCTCTTCGACTAGGTGAACCAGGAGGTGCGTCATAATATTGAAGAAGGATGGCGGGAAAACCAACTCGAAACTGACAAGACATTGGACCATATCGTTCTGTAGCCGTGGTAGATCTTCTGGATTGATTACCTTCTGAGAGATTGCATTGAGGAACGCACATAGCTTCACAATGGCTACTCGAATATTTTCCTATTGGAGCCCCCTCAAAGTAATCAGAAGCAATTGTGTCATAATCACGTGGCAGTCGTAAGACTTCAGGTTTTGGAACTTTTTGTCTGCCATGTTTATTATTCCCTTTATATTCGACGAGAATCCAGACGGGACCTTCATACTCTCAGGCATTCAAAAAAGATGACCTTCTCTTCTTTGGTAAGAGCGTAGCTGGCACGACCTTGAAACCATTCCGGATGCCGGTCATCAGGGTCTTTCAAACGTTGCTGGTCCTGCCGTGCTTCCTTTGTATCATTTGTCTTCCCATACACGCCCAAGAAACTTAGCAGGTTCACGCAAATATTCTTCGTAATATGCATCATGTCGATTGCAGAGCGGACATCTCGGACTTTCCAATATTCTAGCTCCCAAAATATAGATTTCTTCTTCCACATGGGTGCGTGCCCGTCAGCTCCCTGCGGAACTGATTGTCCGCTAGAACCCTTTCCAAAGATGACTTTCAAATCCTTGACCATATCAAATACCTCCGCACCAGTACGTTCCGCAGGCTTCGGCCGGTGATCTGCCTTGCTGTTGAAATGCTTGCCTTTTTTCTTACGTTATGATGTCGGTGAAGAAATCGACGATGCCCCAGGTACACGTTCTTCTTAAAATTTGGCAAATACACACTTTCAGTCTCATGTAAGCAGTGTGTGCATGCATTGTATCCCTTATTTCTCTGTCCCGAAAGGTTACTAAGAGCAGGCCAATCGTTGATGGTTACGAAAAGCAACGCTCGTAGGTCAAATTCCTCTTCTTTGTGCTCATCCCACACACGTACACCAGGTCTGCCCCATAATTGTAAAAGTTCATCAACTAATGGCCTTAGGTACACATCGATGTCGTTGCCGGGTTGCTTCGGACCTTGGATGAGCACTGACATCATAATGAACTTCCGCTTCATGCACAACCAAGGAGGAAGGTTGTAGATGCATAGAGTCACGGGCCAGGTGCTATGGCTGGAGCTCTGCTCGCCAAAAGGATTCATGCCATTTGTACTTAGACCAAATCTTATGTTCCTTGCGTCACCTGCAAAATCTTTGAACTCTCTGTCGATCTTTCTCCATTGCGTTCCATCTGCGGGGTGTCTCAACTCCCCGTCCGACTGACGGTCCTCTTTGTGCCATCGCAACAACTTGGCATGCTCTTTGTTCCCGAACAGACGTTTCAACCATAGTTTTAAATAGCTGGCTATAGCTTTTCGAGCAAGGTGCGGCTAAAGGCATTCACGTGCTAAAAGGTGGCTATAGCCCACTATAGCCTGGCTATAGCCTTTTTCGGAGGTCGCGGCTATATCCTATAGCCCGCTATTTAAAACTATGGTTTCAACTGTGGTATTATAGGAGCATACCACATCACCTTTGCGGGAACCCTCTTCCTGGGTTTCTGGCCCTCAACAACGTCACAAGGGTCATCGTCTCTGATCTTATAACGCAATGCAGTGCATACCGGACATTCATTCAAATTCTCGTATTCACCGCGGTAGAGGATGCAGTCGTTAATGCATGCATGTATCTTCAGAACCTCTAAACCTAGAGGGCAGACAACCTTCTTTGCTTCGTACGTACCGGCGGGCAACTCGTTATTCTTTGGAAATATATTCTTCATCATTTTCAACAAATTTTCAAATCCCGAGTCGAGATAGACCTTCCCGTGTCTTCCATTTCAGCAAATCCGAGTGTGCAGCCCAGCTTTTTCGGACCATTATCGCATCCCGGGTACAGCGACTTTTTGTGATCCTCTAACATGCGATCCAAATTCTTCCACTCCTTTTCAGTTTCGCAGGCTCTCCGTGCATCAGCAATGGTCCGACCAAGATCATCAGCGGGCTCATCACGTGCCTCTTCTTCACCTTCCCCTTCACCTTCCCCACCTTCAGCATCCTCCATGAAAGTATCACCGAAATGATCAAGATAGTTATCATCGATGATATCATCCCCTTCTTCATCTTCTTTCATTATAACCCCTCTTTCTCCATGCTTGGTCCAACAATTATATCTTGGCATGAAACCGTGCCGAAGCAGGTGCAGGTGAACTTCTCTTGAGGAAGAGTAACCCTTCTGATTCTTACAAGCAACACATGGACAGATAACAAAACCCCCCTGCTTGTTCGCATTAGCCACTACGAGGAAACCTTTCAAACCCGTAGTGAACTCGCCGGAGAGTCGGTTACCATACATCCATTGCCGATTCATCTGCATTATTATTATATAAAGTATATAATTAACTATCATGTATTTGTTAAACTAACTAGCTAGAAATAATAGAAATTAAACAATGAACTACACACATGCATATTTTATCAATGACACATGAAAGGTTCAAGTTGCTAACCGCGCGATCGAGGAAAAATAAATGAGAAAGCTTAAGTGTGCCTCGGACACTTCATATCATATTTGTTTCATGCTCTCGGTCTTTTCATCGAACACCTTGTGTGCATAAGAGGAACCAAAATCAAACCCACCACCCATTATGAAGATTGTGAAGAGAAGTGGCACCAAATGACTAAGTGAAGTGAGCTGCGTTACCTTTTATAGGGATGGACCTTTAGTCCCGGTTGGCCTGGCCAACCGCAACGAGCCCCGCTGGGCCCAGACTTTTGGTCACGGGTCACCTCCCGAACCGTGACTAAAGACCCCTTTAATCGCGGTTCGAAAGATTTGGGAACTAATGGAGCTGGATGGAAGCCTCATTTTCTACTAGTGTCACATAGGGTTTACCTAACTCTCACTATGCACCGATGTGCAATGCGGCTCTACAATGCACATAGTTTATTTAGCAGCGCGTGAAGAGATCTTCATTCGCACAAAATGTTAAGCATACAAAACTGTGTGCGTATCTGACCCACAAACAGGTTTTCCTTCCCAACCTTCCTAGCGTTTGCGTTTCGGACGATCGTTAACGATTTATGTACTTCTATCATATGTAAATTTTCCTTTCGTTTTATTTATCACCATTCACTATAGTCTACAAAAGAATTTGTGGACTTACTAGATGTCAAGCCTGGTAGGACTATGACGATATTGCAAATGGATTATGGATGGAACACGGAACTTCAGAGGGTTGCGAGTGAGCGGAGTTGGGTGGCTATCACCCAACCAAAATTGTCTAACAAATGATTCAAATTAGGTACCCTCCTTGATATAAGGTGTATAGTTTAATAAAAAAAATCTCCAAAATATAAGGTGTATTGCGTAGAACCACTTATTTGGACAATTTTTTACGGATTCGATTGCATTTTCTTAGCTTATGCTAATTCCTATATTTTCTCAAAGCAATAATTCAGGGGTAATCTTTCCCAAAACTAATGCAACTTTTTCTTAATGTGTGTTTCTTAATTTTCGTGCCAAAAACTATACACCCTATATCTAGGAACGGAGGGAGTATGATTTTTAGACCAAGCGGACCACAAGTGATCGCCCAATGTGAGTTTGATACTTTGGATCGAACGAGTTTGTTTGTAATTTTGTGGTTGAATTGCCTGTGTGATAGTTAAGTCAACAAAAGTGGCATGAAATGATGTCAGGTGCTTGTGGCTTCATTTGCTCTCCTTTTCTTGTACTAGATTTTTCATACGAGTTCAATCTTCAAGCGGGAACTTGGAGGAAGGATATCATGACCGGTTATGATGCTCGAGAGATTATGACCCCATGTTCAAACATTGCTCGTGTCAAATGAAGTGTCAACATAGATCGATATGTAATTATTAACTGTTTCTTAATCCTAATCATAAAGGTTAGATTCAACTTTCAAAAGTAATCCAAACTCAGAGAAGACGGGGAGATTTGCCAAGATGCAATAGGCTTGCAGGAAAGATATGGAGCGAGAATTTGGTGTGCTCCTAGCTCGGTGTGCAATTGTCCGACACTCGGCAAGAACATAGTCGCTGAAGACCATGCACGAGGTGATGACATGCTGCGTGATCATGCACAACATAATCGTTAAGAATAAGCATTCTGATGGCCGCAATGAGCATCAATGGGATCTACAAGGTGAGCTGATTGCGCCAATCCTTAGGGCATTATCCTGGGAGGACTATCTGCATATGAATGTAGAAGTCACTGACGATATCAGATTGAAATATCTACAGAGGGATCTGACTGAGCATCAATGGGCATTGGCTGAGCATGAAGACAATGCCTAGAGGGATACCATCTTATTTTCATGTAGACTTTTTAAAATTTAGATGTAATACCTATGATTTGATTGAAACTGTTTATTTTATTGTTTTGAAACATCCTAATTCATCCTAATTCATGCCGACGCGTAAATACGCCGATCCTTGGACACACCCCAATCACAAACGAACGGGGAGCCAAAAACAATCGTTTCCACGTCCGTCACTCTAGGCAAACGGAGGCACGTCGAAGACTCTGCAGCTATGGTCTACGACGTCGGTCGGTCGCCCTGGCCTGGCTCCCTCGCTAAGGGGCAAACCCGTCACTCTCAGTGGAAAAAAAACAACGACCCCAGGAACTGACACGCTTCTCTTAAATGCACACCAAATTTGCACACACAGTTCCTTCCTACACATACCCACTGGCCACAGCTCCACCACCACTACCCCCATCCACACACACACACACCGCGCGAGGCCACACCCACACGACACACAGAGCACAGCTCAGTCGCAGTGAGATCGCCACTCCCCACCCAGCGGAGCCGCGGCGGTCCGGCGCTCATCTCCGCGCCGCAATGCCGGCCGCGTCCGCCGCAGATCGGGCCGACTGACTGACTCACCCCTCCCGCCTGCCCACGGCCCTCGATCGCCGCGCGACTCTGGATCTCGAGGCGGACGGCGCCGTGCCGTGGAGGGAGCGGGCGCCCCGCCGGTCCTCGATTTCCGCCGGGCAACAAGAGGTTCGGGGCCTTCTCTCTCCCTCCTGCGCTGCCTTCCGTTTCTTCGGTTCGCGTCCTCGGACGCATCGACAGGGGGGAAGCGAAGCGGGGCCGGTCCAAAGCGGGGAGATTGGATGGAACCTGGCCTTGATTCGCCACCTGTTTTAGGACTGTAATCGATCCACTACGGCAATGTAGTTTGCCGCCGTCGTCTCCCGTTTGCGCCTTGGGTAAATAAATGATTTTTCTTCTAGAGAACGTGAGTTTTTTTAGTGCCGGAAAGAGCTGGGTGGTGGCATGACTCGTGAGTGTGTTAATTAAAGAATCACTTTTTTTAGTTAAAGAATCACTTGGTTGGGACTACTCTCTGAAACTAGTTCTTTCATTGCATTCCTTTTCTGGACGAGTTGGTGTTTTTGTCTTCTACTACTATATGTAAGAAATCTCTGCATCTCTAACTTGATTTCGCAGAATAGTTATCTCCAGTTCTTCACTCCAACCAGTTCACAGTCTGCTGTATTTTCTCTCAACGGGTCTGTGTAGGTCGTGCCTTTGTTGTAGCTACCCCATGCAGCCATGAACACTTGCATTGATTTATCCCAGCCGGGCAGCCCCCACTCCCCACCTTCCCCTCCAAAAGACTAAAGCTCCCGACCTTCCTTTCTCTCGCACAGCATCGCATCCGAGACCTTTACCCGAGTTATCTGCCCTTTACTACATGTGCTCTCACTTTTGGTAAGCATCTAGTAACTCAGAACGCAACGGTAACAGGATTCAGGTGTGGACCATTTAAGGTTAGGTGAGCCATAATGTGGTGCTGTACGCTGGTACACTTATGGAGACCCCATTCTTCTGGAGCCTCGTTGAAAGTAGTTCTTGAGATCAACTGTCCACTGTGTTTTTATCATGGCCACCTTGTCCAAAACACAGTGCTTACTCACAAAAGCTAGGGGGGAATTGGCTGTGTGCTCTGTAAAAATGAATGATGGCTGATGAGTGATGTGAGAAGTGTTTACTGTTGGCATATGCAAATTATGCCAACTGCTCCTGTTGAAAAAGATAATACACTAGCAATCAGCTTGATCGTCTTATGCTGAAAGTCTGAGGCTAGAGGAAGAAACAAAATTAGGCTATGAGAGGGGAGTTCACAATGTAGCAGTTGACAAACATGAGGTGCCCAGCATCGGATGCTTCACCATGAAAGAAATTCTCTCTGGGTCCATTATTATATTAGTAGAATGATGGGACTGCACCAGATTTTCCGGTTACACTACAAACTGCCAAGTGCAGTATTCCTGGTTATGCTTAATGATTAGCTTAGGAATGTACAAACGTGACATTTCTGAAACGCTGTCCTGGAACTTGCAAGCCTCAAGGACATTATTGTTGTTTAAGGTGCACTGGTACTGTATATTGGTTATTTGACCAAGTACTCTGTCTGTGTAATTCTGGTCTGTCAACACCTGTTAGCTTAAACAGTTGTGATATGAGGATATATCCTATTTGTTAGCTGGCCTATGGATTTGTTTTTGGTTGATCCAAACTGGGACCTTGAGTTAAAAGCTATGAACATGGATACTGTTAATAGAAGAAAACATGTCATTCATTCAACTCCCAAGCTCTCTCTTTGTATTTTCTAGTGTGTAGATTATTATGTGTGTCTCGTTAAGAATTACGATAGAGTGGAAAATCCGCTCATCGGTCCTTTCATCCTTTTCAAGATCTTTGGAGCATCTTTTTTTTTTTATTAGGAAGTTAATGCCAAAACCTAAAAGTTCATCTAGGTGTGAAGTTTATGCTTCATCTTTCATATTCTGAATTACCTCCTTTTACTTGCTCTTTTTGCACAGTTCTTTTTAGACATATTATCTATTGTTGCTTCGATGTTTTATTCGCTACTTTCACTTACCTTTTGTTTTCTTTCTCGTGCTAGAAGATTGAAGAACTGATGAGAAAGCTTGGATTATACAGTCAAAACCTACTCGCTTGAAGCAAGTCCCAACCATGGAACATCTTATGATTGCTGTATTTCTGCCTGCTGCCATCCTATTTTCCTGCATCCTTAATGCTGAAAGTGCTGATCTGAACTCCGACAAGCAGGCTCTTCTTGCATTTGCTGCGTCACTGCCCCATGGTAGGAAGCTCAACTGGAGCTCCACAACACCTGTCTGCACCTCTTGGGTGGGAGTGACATGCACACAGGACAGTAGCCGTGTACACACATTACGCCTACCTGCAGTAGGACTCTTTGGCCCAATACCCTCGGACACGCTTGGCAAGCTTGATGCCCTGGAGGTATTGAGCCTCAGGTCCAATCGCCTTACTATTGACCTCCCTCCTGATGTGGGATCAATTCCTTCTCTTCATTCCCTCTACCTTCAGCATAATAACCTCTCTGGAATCATACCAACTTCCCTTTCTTCCAGTTTAACATTCCTAGACCTGTCCTACAACACCTTCGATGGAGAAATCCCATTGAGAGTGCAAAATCTAACTGGACTTACTGCAATCCTTCTCCAGAACAACTCTCTTTCTGGACCCATCCCTGACCTCCAACTCCCCAAACTGAGGCATTTCAATGTGAGTAACAACAACCTCAGTGGTCCAATACCACCTTCCCTGCAGAAATTCCCGGCCAGTTCCTTCCTGGGGAATTCCTTTCTGTGCGGGTTTCCATTGGAATCATGTCCTGGAACTGCACCTTCTCCTTCTCCAACACCTTCACCATCAATGCCCAGCAAGACCAAGAAGAGCTTATGGAAAAGGATCAGGACTGGTGTTCTGATTGCAATTGCTGCTGCAGGAGGGGTATTATTGCTCATCTTGATTCTTGTACTGTTGATATGCATTTGCAAGAGAAAGAAAGACAAAGAACCAGCCGCAGCTTCGTCGTCCAAAGGAAAAGCTATTGCAGGTGGAAGGTTAGAAAATCCAAAGGAAGACTACAGCAGTAGTGTTCAGGAAGCAGAGAGGAATAAATTGGTTTTCTTCGAGGGTTCTTCGTATAATTTTGACCTGGAGGATTTGCTGAGAGCTTCAGCTGAGGTACTTGGAAAAGGAAGTTATGGAACCACCTACAAGGCTGTTCTTGAGGATGGCACCACAGTTGTGGTCAAGAGATTGAAGGAAATGGTGGTGGGAAAGAAAGAATTTGAACAACAGATGGAGATAGTTGGCAGGATTGGCCAGCACCAGAATGTTGTTCCACTGCGTGCTTATTATTACTCCAAAGATGAAAAGCTACTGGTGTATGACTATGTCCCATCTGGTAGCCTTGCTGCTGTTTTGCATGGTATGTCATTTGTTATTCCTCTTATATTTGAAACTTATTACCCATTAGTGCTTATGAACTTCTAGCAGTTATGGAACCTACTGCAAGGCCTATTCAACATATTACTCTGTATTAAGCTAGAAATTCTGTAACTCAAGACCCAACTGATATAGGCACTGTAAAAGCATTTTCAACATTTATTAGTTAGAAATCTCTACACTGTAGATTCACTGTGTTATGGCATTTTCTCTAAAAAGTTTAGTTGACGTTGAACATTTCTGTGAATAAACTGGTAGAACCTTATAGTAGATATATAAAGTTATTTGACGTTGAACATCGATAAGCATTTTCAATCAGATTTTTTTATATGATAACACTTAAAATCAGAACAAGTAGAAGGAATCAAGGAGATTCCTTGTGTTTCTCCTAGTTAGTGTTCACTGTAGCACTGCAATGAGATTTAGAAGTGTACTTTGATCCGTGCTAGTAGCTTATATCAGAGGCACCAATCCTTGTTGATAAGACTAGAGTGACCATGGTGTCTGTCGACTGTTCAAATGGAATGACATTACTGTGGTTGACTGTAATTATTTCAGGGAATAAAGCTACTGGTAGAGCTGCATTGGACTGGGATACGAGAGTAAAGATATCTCTTGGTGTGGCCCGTGGACTAGCTCATCTTCACGCGGAGGGAGGCGGGAAGTTCATCCACGGCAACCTCAAATCATCGAACATCCTTCTGTCACAGAACCTCGACGGCTGCGTCTCCGAGTTTGGCCTGGCACAGCTCATGACCACTCTACCTTCTCCCGCACGGCTCATCGGATATCGCGCACCAGAAGTCCTGGAGACCAAGAAGCCAACCCAGAAATCCGACGTCTACAGCTTCGGCGTCCTGCTCCTGGAAATGCTAACCGGAAAGGCCCCTCTCAGGTCCCCTGGCCGCGAAGACTCCATCGAGCACCTGCCGAGATGGGTGCAGTCCGTGGTCCGGGAAGAGTGGACCGCGGAGGTCTTCGACGTGGACCTGCTGCGGCACCCCAACATCGAGGATGAGATGGTCCAGCTGCTCCAGGTCGCCATGGCGTGCGTCGCCATCCCGCCGGAGCAGCGGCCTAAGATGGAGGAGGTGATCAGGAGGATCGCCGAGATCCGGAACTCCTCCTCGGGGGCAATAACACCGCCGGAGGAGACAGGCCAGGCGTCGTGAGAACGCCGAAGACAAGAAAGAGTTCCTTGTGTTTAGCAGAGGTAGCTAGCTAAGCTAGGCTGCATAGTTACTTGCTTATAGATAGCTTCAGCGAAAGTGGATAGCCGGTTGCTTAATTAGTGGGGTGTGAGGTTTCTGTTGATTTTTTCCGTTTCTGGGGTGATTTTGCTCTGGCTCTTAAGATTAGTGGGACTAATTGCTTATTAGTGATCTGAATATGCGATGGCCGTTGCCGTCGTTTGGGTTGGGTAGCTCCTCTGATCTTCAGGGCGTACGTGTGTTGGCAGTATTGTTCTGTAGTTTGTTTGGCAATTTTTTCCTCAGAGTGTGATTATATTCATTGAAGTTCCCTTCTGTTTGTCAGTTTTACCTTGTGTGCATCGCACCAGACGACCAAACTTGTGTTACCTTGGTTCTAGCCCGACACATTGGTGGCTGCGCTTGCTTGGAGTGTTGCTTGGCCGCTGTGGATTGGGTTGGCGACGGCGCGCTCCGTCGTCGCCAGGGCTAGCCCATCTGAGCTCGCCGCCCGTGTCGTCAAGGTGCCTCGACGTGCCGCCGGAGTGCCTGGAACCGACGGAACCCTTCGGGTAAAAGGCAGCTCAGCTCATCTTCCAGTCGGGAACACGGCGATCGGGACGGCCACGCCGACACCTCTCTGTCGATTGGCTGTGGTCCGGCGTGCGGTGCGGCCCGTGTTCCCTTTGCCGAGTTTTAGAGCATCCCCACTCGTTGGCGCTCCCCACGTTCAAATCCGGACGAAACAACCGCCGGATTGGACGAAAATAAGTCGTGGGGAGTACCGTATTTCCAGTCGTCCACCCGGAGTTCGGCGGATAGAATTTAAATTCAAACAAATCGCCGTCCCGCGCTACAAGTACGGCAAGTTGATCGGCAAAAGGAGCAAAAGGATCAGCCACAGATCGGCGATCGGAGGGAAATTACACGGAGACAGGCTCGTCGGCAGTCCCGGCCGGCACGGCGGTGTCCGACGGACCGGTTTCCTCACACGTCGTGGCCGAAGCGGCTGCGGCGGCCGACGATGAAGCGGCGGCGGTGGACGTCGAGCGGCCGCGAGTCGGCGAGGTAGATGGTGAGGCGGAACGAGGTAGGAGCCGGCGGAGACGACGAAGGAGCGGCCGGAGTGGCTCGGAGGATGTCGCTGCGGTGGCCACGGTACCAATTCCTCGTCTCCTCGTCCATCGGTTCCATGTCGCCGCCGCCCATGAGGAACGCCAAGTCCGTGTTCCTCTTCTTCGCCGCCGCCGTCGTCTTCGGCGAGGCGATCCGGACGCCTTGGTTGGCGAGCATCTCCCGCCACCTGCCGTCGAACTTGTCGTTCCTCCCGTCGACGTGCGACCTCAAGTCGGCCCAGCACTTGTCGATCGACGCCTTGCATCTGTCGGCGGGATTGCCCGTCTTTTTGAGCTCTTTGAGCTTCTTCCGGCCGAGTTCGGGCGCCCTTCCGCCGCGCTTGCCGCCGGAGCGTCGGGGTTGTACTGCTCGGTCTTGCTCTTCGAGAGGGTCGTGCGGACTTCCTTCCACTTCTCGCACTTCTCGAGGCGGGCGTAGACGTTGAGGAACTTGAACTGCAGGCCGGTGTCGTCCGTGTACATGTCCAAAGCTCGGCGCAGGCCGGGAAAAAAGAGCACGGCGATACGGGTCAACTAACGACGATGTACCTCGGTGATGCGGGGTCGACGGAGCATACCTTTTGCTCCAAGTCGTGGCCGCCGATCGGCCGTTTGTCGCACTCCTCCTGTATGCCGTGCCATTTGCTCGCACGCCGTCTGCATGAGCCCCAAATGGGTGGCCATTGCCTTGTCTCCCGGAACACGTTCATGTTCGTCTTGTTGAAGTAGGGATCGACGAGTTTGCGCTCCTCGTACGCTCGCTTCACTCGAAGCCAATATGTGTCGAACGGCTGATTGGCCCCGATTATGCCGTTCATGGACACGGTCTTCCAAGCTTCGGCGAGGCACTCCTCTTCCTTCGGCGTCCATTTGATACGCGGTTCGGCAGGCGGCGAGTCCTTCTTCCTCTTCTTCTTCCCCTTCGACGGGTTGGCGGCGGCTTGTGTTGGCTCTTCTTCTTCCTCGTCTTCTTCTTCGACGGCTTGGCTTCCGTCGGCAACATCCTCCCGATGCTCGTTGCGCGCCGCCACAGCGGCCGTCGCCCTCTGCTCCTCTTGCGTGAAGAACCCCGGGCACGCAGCGGCGGCGGCCATGAAAAACCCCGGGCTCGCAGCCGGCGGCGGCGGAGCCGGAGGTGATCATCTCGTGGATCTCCTCTTCGTTCGGCGCCGCCATCGCACCGAACGCGAGCGGCCCTCGTCGCATGGCCGGCGAGGTGTCCTCGAGTCGTCTCGGGCCGCCGACGTCAAGCTCGGGCGGCGACGGCGTGAACCCGGACGGTTGGACGTAGGCGCCCTCTTGGAACACGGCGGTCGGCGACGGCGAGTACGGCGAAGGGGAGAAGGACGACGGGGAACCGGTTGTACCTTGCGTCGGCCATTGGCGGGAACATCTTCGCCGCCGCCCATGGCCATGCTCGATCATCCTCGCTTGTTCGTCTCGGCCGCCGCCGCCGCCCTCTTGGCGGCGGCTTTTTTCACCCTCTCCGCCCTGCCGCTTATTTCCACCTCGCGCCGTTTCTCGTCCGCCGCCCACTCGGCGTTCGACATGCTCGGCGGCTTCGTCTTCTTCGCCCGCATCTTCCTCGCCGGCGCCTTCGGCAGCATTTTGGTGGACGAGAGGACGAGGAGGAGAGTGGTGGTGGACGAGAAGACGCCGCCGGGAACTGGAGCTGGAAGACGAGGAGATTGGGGAATTTCGGCGGGAGAGAATGGGGATATGCAAGCAAATTGGAGGGAATGGGGATATGCAAGCAAATTGGAGGGAAAATCGACGAGATTTGGTTTTCCGGTCGCCGACTACGCGGGTCCACACGACGTTTCGCGCCAAAATCTTTCGTCCGGAGTCCCCGAGCGCTCCCCGGGGGCCGGGGGTGGCGTGGGCTCGCCTGGATGGATGAAGGGCCAAATCCGGACGAAACGAGGAACCGGGCGCGGCCGGGCGGATCACGCCGTCCGGATGGAAAAAACGTCTCTCGGGGGCCTCGTCGGGGGCACGAGTGGAGATGCTCTTACCTCGAGCTGGCGAATGGCAGCCTCATCCGGCGGACGGACCATGCGCTGCGGCAATCAAGGGTGTTCTTCCCTCCCAGCTAGTAGCCATTACGCGACGCGGCTGGACTCTGTTGTCATCTGCACGGGCCACGGCCGCAGGTCCCGGCGAGATAACGTGATTGTCGATGGCCGCCATGATTCCCCGGGGACTCCAGCTCCTGTCGACTGTCGAGGATTTCACGTGGTGGCGGCGAGTTGGGTTGGGTGGACACTGGACAGGCTGGGCAACGGCAAGGACGATGACAGAGGTTCATGTACTACGGAGTAGTTGGGATTTATGCTAGTACTGCAATTTTCGCTCGTTGGAGAAACGTCATTACAAAAGGCAAATAGGAAATATGACAGCGGTACTGAGAGATGACAGAAATACATCGGAGGCTTGAGCTATCAGCAGAGGAATCGCTCTAGCAAATGAGATACGATGTGCTAGAACAATCATACAATCTGATCAGATTGCCTACATGTGTTTGGAACGCTGTACTCGGGGTCTTTTCCTTCTACAGCGGCGGCAGCAACCTTTCATGGCATATATGTTCAATATTCTACATTTTCTAAGTACAAGTTTAGCTTTTGTAATAGGGTGTCAAGCTTTGTAGCTGATCGTTTGTCGAGGGAGACAGAGTCGCACCCGAGTGTTTGGGTTGATGATCTGCTTGAGCTTTATTATTTCTTTGTTAATCGACGATGTATCTAATAAAGTACCGCAGCAGAATCACATTTCCCTAAAAAATAACTCTTCATATGTTATTTTCTTCATTTTCTTTTTGAAAGAATAGCACTTCGAAACATACACGTATTTCAGTGTATATTTGAGTATTTACCACAGTACCCTTGTGACAAACTTTCGGCAGCACTTTTGGGTTTTCAGGGCACCACAAAGTAAATAATCTGGCCCGAAATTTGAACTTCACACAAAACTAAATCTGAAATAAGTATAGAAAATCAAACACACTAAAATGAGTTCACTGGTCATATATGAGCCAATTTTGGGCACATATGGACCCTTAAACTTGCTTCTTAAGTTTCATGCACAAACTTGTCAAGATTTGGCAAAAATTATAACATCTTGAAAAACCCGAAAAAATACTGAAAATCATAAATAGGAATATTAGTCTACTATTCAAATATGAGGGAATTCTAGGAAAATATGGACACTTAAATTGGCATGTGAAGTTCTGTCTAGAAAATTTGACAATATTTACACAAAAATTTGCAGCTCTTAAACAGTCTGTTTCTATTCCAAAAGCACAATTCAACACACGGATTAACAAGATAAATTTAAAGGTATTTGTTGGGATAAATGGCTCATGGTTGTAAACTAGGCCTCCTTGGAACATTCAACTTCAAGAGGAGAGCCAAGTCTTAAGAATGTTCGCATGGAACGATTTAATCTTTGTGAATACAACCACCTCCCGTGGCGCCATCTCCTATGGCGTGTTTGGATACTCACATCCTTTTCTGCATCGAGGGAGATCTGGCCCCTAGAGTCATGATTTAATGTGACAAGTCTAAATTTAAGTTGTGCATTAGGTTGGTTGCTAAAAAAACATTTTTGGCCCATTTGTGCACTTGGTTTGGCTGCCACAAAGTTAATTTGCGGGTAGGGGATGAAAATTTTGGTTGTTTGGTTTCAGACGTTGTGATGTCGTGGTAACCACACACACAAGTGGTGACATTACCATACACACACTACTGTGAACTACCAGGATGGCAACGTATGGAACTAACATGCATCACTAAATTAACGATATTTAGCCCTAGCTACTAGCAAATAGCAGTTTGTCGACATGTTACTAGCTACTATCAAATAGGAATTCACCACAAGTACCAGTTACATACACATAAAATAAGTTAATTAAACATAACAGCATGGTTGACAACAACCTATCTTCAGTTCTTTATATCCCAGTGTTGCCTCTGTTAGCCCACATAGTGTTAGCTCACTCCCGCCTCTGGGTTTTCCAAGCCTCATTATCAGTAGCACCGACACCATGGCCAACAGCAACATCGTCAGTCCTTACATCATTCTCCTCGGGGAAGAACTCATCCACACCTCACTCAAAGATCTAGTTGTGCAGAATCCAACATGCAAGAACTAGCTTAACATGGGTGGAGAAAGGATGGAAGGACTTCTGATAAAGGATCTTAAACTTGTTCTTCGGAGCACCGGATGCCCACTCGATCGTCACTCTAAGGCTTGACTGTCTGAGAGAATTTGTAGGAGAACTCATTGAGATGGTACTTTGTTGACCTCAAGGGTGAGAGAATTCCAAGACGACAAGCATATCCGACATCGGCTAGGTAGAACTTTACCCTCGGGGATTTTGAGGCCACTTGGTCTCTCCGAGCTGTCAGCAAGAATGGGTGCATCACGAGATGATCCTTCCCATCCAGCTAACACGTATGTGAAAGTCATATCAAAGTCAACAACGGCAAGCCAATTTTAACTAGTGTAGTGCTTTCTCCCATGTATGCACGAGCCTCTCTCATTGGCACTCTCGCGCGCGGTAACATGAATGCCATCAATCTCCCCAGCACAATCCTGACATGAATATGAACAAATTGTTAGGCATCACTTCAGTAGAACTGAGCATTCCACGAGAAGACAGAGTTGCTCACCTTGAAATATGGAGACCATCGATAGCTATCGTTGATCATGCGGGGAGTGCGGCCAGATGGTGGCTTGATTATCTTTCCTATGAGATTTTCGATAGCATAAAAGATTTGCCTGAAGTAACGAGATATTCTCTCAGTCAACCTCCGTCATGTGTTGTTAATCACTCAAAATCTCTGATGATGTCCAAGAACATGGAGGAACATTGTCACTTGTTCCTCGATACAGGTGTTGATGGCATCTTGAAGCAAACCATTTCCCTTAATGTCTGCACAAGGTGGTTAAATAAGGCTCTTCTCATCCTAAGCGTGTTGACAACTTCTACATCATTGTTGTTATAGATGTACTTCAGATTTGTCATCCGCTCTCTGTCGCGCTTAGACATTTGACCATATGTGATGGAGGGATTGTAGTTGGGACGCACTCCCTGGTGGATGAGAAGCATCGTCTAGGCCTGAATCACGACTATGAGGACAACTGTGTGAACGCAAAACTTCAACCGCTCGGCCTAAATATTTTGATTTCGCATAAGTACCAGCTAAATCGGTCTGAAATTTGAACAAATTAAAGGAGCTACAAAACTAAAGGTAGGGTGCGAGTGGGTTGAAGGTGCTTACAACCTTTGTTGCAGGGGTCGCCATGCTTCTGGAGCTGGGGAAAAGAGGTTGCTGGAGACAAAGAGGGTGGTGCCGATGTCATAGATCTGGAAGACTCACCGCATCTAGTATCGGTGATGCATATATCTGGGAGACTCACTGGAGGTGGACAAGATGCCTGCCCGGATCTAAATCATCGTCATTTCCTTCACTGCTCGAGAGGGAAAGTGAGGATGCAATCTGTTCTACAATGGTGGTGAGCGACAATGGGGGCAGTGAGGCTGCTGTTAGTGTGTAAACGTGTAGCCAATATCCCGACTCCCGTCATTTTCATCCTTCTCTCCCGTTGAGGCCTTCCCTCCTTTTGCGCCCGCCAGCGCATGTCCCGACGAGAACAGTGGAATCCAGCGTTCCTCTAGGGACAACCCAGATGCTGCTTTAAACATCATGCTATGCAAGAACACGGATAATGGTTCACCACTAAACTGCTGATTTTCCCATCAATAGAAGCAAGAAACGACTTCACGAGTATCCAAACACGCCCCTAGCATTGTTTACCATCCGACCTATGATCCACCATCTGCATCTAACTATTGGGCCCTAAGTAGGACCGTGGGGAGAGCTCGCTAGACTCACAGGCTGCTAAACCCAATGGGTCCTACCAACTTGTGAAGTTGTTAAGTCATAAATGTTGTTGGCAGGTGCTACGCATGATGTCTCACGTGGAGGCATCAAGAGATGCTTGTTGCCGACGCATGCTATGTGTAAGGGTACTTTACCCTTATCCATTATTTTGGTATCTATGACACCGTGCTAGAGTATTTGGACTAATACATGCCTACAAGATGACTTTCAGGTATTAGCCAAAGAGGTATGATGGTGTAGCAATGGAACAAAAGGCAAAGGGAGACCCCCAATTCGACGAAAAATCAGCTAGTTTTTTCGAGCCAGGCCGGTCACGGATCCGGCCGGACCGGCCCCGGCACCGGGCAGCCCGGTCGCCAACCGGACCTCGGACCGGTGCCATCCGGCGACATCCAAGTAAAGAACGAAGCCATCCGCGCGCGTCCGGTCACCAGCCCGGTTTCGGACCGGCCGCTCCGGCCCACGGCCCGGCTCGACCGGGCGCCCGACCGAGCGGCCCGGTCGAGCAACCGGTTCTGCGCTCGTGACATCCGGGCCACATCCAAGTAAGCCCGAAGCCTCGCCTGGTCAAGTCCTGGTCCCAGCTCCGGTTGGAAACCGGCCGGCCCGGTCTCGTGGCCCGGTCTCGACCGGGCTGTGGACCGGCTCTGTCCGACGCAAAATCCGGTTGACCGGGTTTCTCGAAGAATCTGCTGATGTGGCAAGTGACCAACGGCCGTATTTAGAAGAACACTATAAATAGGTCTTCTCCTACCTCTGAACAGTTAGGCACTACACTACAAGCTGTTCTTGAGCTCTCTCTCTCATACTCCATTGCTAGAAACACCAAAAGCCTCGGATCTCCCTCCTCCTCCACCCAAACTCAAATCCCTCCGGGAATCATTAGAGGAGGACCCGATCTACCGTTCTACCAAGCCAAATCTCATTCCCCCTTGTATTCATTGAGAAGCTTGCTTCCTAGGGTTCCTTGGAAACCCTAGGTAGGCAAGAGGAGTCCGAAGCATCCGGGCTGTGGATTTGCTCCGGCAAGATTGTGAAGGTTTGGAGGCTACCTCAAAGTCTACCACAAGTGAGTGAGCTATTCCTTCGTGGGATAGGCTCCGGAGAATAGGGTGAGCCTTCGTGGCGCGGGAATCCTTCGTGGGACCTCCACTCCTCCAAACGTGACGTACCTTGTTGCAAAGCAAGGGAACACGGGAATACATCCTCGTCTCCGCGTGCTATCGGTTATCTCTAACCGAACTCCTTACTTGTGATTTAACTGCCTGTGAAAGCCTTCGTGCTCGAGTTAGTTGTATCCTCATATAGGTTGCTTCACCTAGTTTGCATTAGGCTCATCTTTATATTCCGAAAAGCCTAATATTGCAAAGAAAGAATTAAAATTTGTAGAAACCTATTCACCCCCCCCTCTAGGTTTACCATCTCTATACTTTCAATTGGTATCAGAGCCTGGACTCTTATTAAGGGCTTCACCGCCTTAAGAGTGAGATGGATAAACTCTTCGAGGGTCTAGATGAAGACTCTAACCTTTCGGTTAAAGAGATGAAATCTAGATTCTTGGCATATGAGGCCGAGAAGAAGAAAAAGGAGGATGAGCTACAAAACCAAATGGCAGAAATGACTGCCATGCTTAAGAACCTAACTGCGGGTGGAACTTCTAGTGGGGCTTCGGTCTCTAAGGAGTCCTACCATGATGTTAACTATAACTATCCTAGAAACACTTCACCCATGCCTCATATAAACCATAGTGGGACCGTTCCCCATTACGATGGAACTCACTTTCCACATTGGAAATCTGCTATGGAATCTCATATTCGCACTATGCAGTGTGGAGCTATGGGAGCTCATTGTTCATGGATATCCGGAGCCACAAGATCCCACTCGGTTGACATCCACCGAGTTCTACAACCGTCAACTCAATGCATCCGCACGTGACAAGATTAGAAGTGGCATCAACCGCAAGCTTCTTGATCAAGTCGATGACATTGTCTCCGCTAAAGAGTTGTGGGATCGGATCGTAGTACTACAAGAGGGAACCGATTTGATCCAATCAGCTCTCTATGAGACCGCAAAGCAAGAGGCCTACCAATTCATGATTCGGGATGGAGAATCCATATTTGATGCCTATGCTAGGCTTGGTGCTCGAAAGTAAGGGTCAAGGGACTTGGTGTTGAGAAGTATAATGACGGATTTGAGATGAACGAAGCCTTCATAAAATCCAAGGTCATTGCTATGATTGCCGTCAAACAAGAAGACACCAACCTTGGACTCAACTTGCAAATCATGACCAAGAGTGCCGATCTCAACTCCGATGATCTAGTCTCCTATGTGGCCGCCAATGAAAGCATGGCCAAAGCCGGGAAGAGGCTCAAGGCAATGAACCGTGTTGATGAAGCCTCACACAACCATGAAGCGTCACACAACCTTGCTCTCAAAGCTAGAGCCGACCATGAAAGCAAAGAAGACTATGAGATTGAAGAAGATGAAGAGATGACTTCAACTAGTGACATTGCTACCGACTTTGCTTTCTTTGCCAAGAAGTACAAGGCAAAGTTCCCAATGCTCCTCAATGACAAGAAGAAGAAGAGAACTTGCTACAATTGTGATGAAGATAACCACTTTGCAAATGAGTGCCCTTATGAGAAAAGGGTAGACAAGCCAAAGTTCATCAAAGGGGTCAAACCAAGATTGAAGCCGAACCCAATCAACGATCGGTACAAGAAGAACAAGGGAAGAGCTTTTGTTGGGGCCGAGTACTTGTCCGATGAAGAAGAGGAAGATGAGGAGAAGGAGGCCGGAGTGGCCGGTTTAGCATACTCTAAGCCCGGGTCACTCTTCACATATGACTACTCCAAAGATTACTCCACGGAGAATGATGTTGGCTCTTCCTTCATGGCAAGAACAACTCAAGATGATGACTCCGATGACTCTCCCTCCTCTCCAATCATTGGCTCTTGTCTTATGGCAAGGGAAACCAAGGTAATGGAACCTCCACCTTCCCTATCTAGTGTTCTTGATGATGAAAACGAAGATCAAGAAGAATTAACTATGCTTAAGGAACTCTATGATGTTAGATGCACCCTTCGTGGTGAAGCTCTTGTCAAGTTTGATTTCTTGATGGACTCACTCAAAGAAAAGGATGAGTCCATTGAGGAATTAGAATATCAATTGAATGAGAAGGAACGGAGATTCAATCTCCTAAGACAAGAGCTAAAAACCGAAAGGTGCATATCTCAAGGCCTTAAGCAACAAATTGAAACTTATGAACTTGATAAAGTTAAGGACCTAGAAACTATTGATAGGGCTCAATTATTGACCCAAGAGCTCAATGCTTCAAAGGAGGAACTTGAAGTTGCTCATGCTTCTCTCACTAGGGATCTTGACCACCTTGAAAGAGCTAACAAGCTTGTCAAGGATGAGCTCAAGAAACTTGGAGAGAATCATGATCTACTTCAAGAATCCTACAAAAAGGCTCTTGGATCAATGAAGGATCCCATTGATGTTGAAAAGCTTGCTTGTTCCTCCATTTCCTTTACTAGTGAGCATGCTAAACTTGTTGAGGAACATGTTCGTTTACAAGAGGAACTTTCTTTGCATGTTGAGACCAATGCATATCTTGAGTCCTTGGTGACCAAATATGGTCTTGACTATCATCCTAATGAATCTTCTTGTGAGCAAGCATCTATTCTTGAGGAAAATGTTAGGCTAACAAAGGAACTTGCAAAGTTCACCACCGCCAAGAACAAGATGGGATTGGATGACCTCTTGAGTAAGCAAAGGTCAAACAATCAAAAGTATGGACTTGGATATACTCCCAAGTCTCACAAGAAGAACAACTACAAGAAGGAGAAACCCGCTCAAGATAAGAACAAGAAGGTCACTAACAATGGCAAAGCCTCAAAGGGCAAAGCCACTAGTGGTGCCCACACGGGGCCAAACGAACACTATGCATTATTTGTTGATTATTATGGTGATGTCTATGCTAACTATGTTGGCCCTCCTAATGGCTATGCTTATAGAGAGTACTCAATTTGGGTACCAAAAGATATTGTTGCCATTGCAAAGGAACCCATTAATCGATGGGTTCCTAAATCCTCTACTTGATCTTGTAGGGGTATTCCTCCGGTGGTCCAAAATGGGTGTTTGATAGTGGATGCACCAATCATATGACCGGAGGAAAAGGTGTGCTTGATCAATTCATTGAAGATATCCACAAGAAGTCAAGCATTACCTTTGGTGACAACTCAAAGGGAAAGGTACTTGGGTATGGCAAGGTAGCAATCTCTAAGGACTTGTGCCTTGAGACGGTTATGCTTGTTGAACACCTTGGCTATAACTTACTTTCTATATATCATCTTGCCGATGCCGGTTACAATTCATATTTCACTAAATATTATGTGCAAGTCTTTAGGAGTGACAATCTCAAATTGGTCCTTGTTGGATTTGTGGAGAACAACCTTTATGTGGTTGATCTCTCGAAAGAGAGCCCCTCCTTCTCCACATGTCTAATGGCAGCCAAGCATGACGAAGGATGGTTGTGGCATCGCCGCCTTGGTCATGTTAACATGAGGAATCTTAAACAACTCCTAAAGGGTGAACATATTGTGGGACTAACCAGGTGTTTCTTTTGAGAAAGATCGTGTTTGTAGTGCATGTGTAGCCGGAAAGCAACTCAAGAAGAAGCATCCCATCAAGAGTATTGTTACCACATCTAGGCCTTTGGAGCTCCTTCATTTGGACCTCTTTGGGCCATCACACTATGATACTCTTGGTGGAAGCAAGTATGGACTTGTCATTGTTGATGATTACTCAAGATACTCTTGGGTCTTTCTCCTTAAGTCTAAGGACGAGACCCATAGAGAGTTCATCACCTTCGCCAAGAAAGCTCAACGTATGTATGAATCCGAGATCAAGGCAATTAGGACCGACAATGGCACCGAGTTCAAGAACTACACTATGCAAGAGTTTGTGGATGATGAGGGCATCAAGCATGAGTTTTCGGCGCCATACACCCCTCAACAAAATGGTGTTGTTGAAAGGAAGAACCGGACTATCATTGAGATGGCAAGAACCATGTTGAGTGAATTCAACTCACCCCACAAATTTTGGGGAGAAGCCATCTCTACGGCCGTCCACTACTCCAACCGGCTCTTCCTCCGTCCCCTCCACAACAAAACCCCATACGAGCTCCTTACCGGTAACAAGCCTAATGTCATGTATATTCGTGTCTTTGGATGCAAATGCCTTGTTAAGAACAACAAAGGAAAGCTCGGTAAATTTGAAACTAGAACCATAGAGGGTATATTTGTTGGATATGCGGAGAACTCTCACGCCTATAGATACTACAACCGGTCCTCCGGGACTATTGAAGTATCTTGTGACGTGGTGTTCTTGGAGGATAATGGCTCCCAAGTGGAGCAAGTTGTTCCATGTGTTGCAGGTAATGATGTTGATCCATCTAGTGCCATCAAGCATATGGGCATTGGACACATCCGGCCCATGGAGGTTCATAACGATGATCAAGATGATGGAGTAGATGTCTCAAGCACGCCACAAGTAGAGCCTAGCTCAACTCAAGCCGAACCATCAAGTGCAACTCAAGAACCATCCTCCACTCAAGATGAGTCTCAATCCGAAGAACAAGAAGAAGATCCTCATTCCATGGAGCAAGATCATGATGACGATCAAGAAACATCCTCTACTCATGATCAAGCTCAAGTGGTCCCTCATGATCAAGTACTTGCAAGAGATGAATTCATTGATCATGAAGGAACCATTCGGAAGATCAAGGCCGCTACAAGGGCAAGTGACATGAAAGTGGATCAAGTCCTTGGTAGCATCTCAAGAGGAGTGGTAACTCGTAGACACCATGCATTACTTATCACTTATTGTCAACATCATGCTTTTGTGTCTAGTTTTGAACCACTTAAGGTACATGAAGCCTTGGTTGATCCGGATTGGGTAATTGCCATGCAAGAAGAATTGGAGTGTTTCACTCGTAATGAAGTATGGTCTCTAGTTGAGAGACCCAAGGATCATCGCATCAATGTCATTGGGACCAAATGGGTATTCAAGAACAAGCAAGATGAGAATGGCATTGTTATACGAAACAAAGCAAGGTTAGTGGCGCAAGGGTTTGCCCAAATAGAAGGTATGGATTTTGAGGATACATTTGCGCTGGTAGCCCGTCTTGAAGCTATTCGTCTTTTGCTTGCATTTGCATCTTTCCACAATTTCAAATTATATCAAATGGATGTGAAAAGTGCATTTTTGAATGGTCCCCTAAAAGAAACCGCATATGTGGCTCAACCCCGGGTTTCGAAGACCCATGCCGACCCAACCACGTGTATTTACTCCATAAGGCACTCTACGGTCTCAAGCAAGCTCCACGTGCTTGGTATGAGTTCCTTAGGGATTTCTTACTACATGATGGGTTTTGCATGGGTACGGTCGATTCCACCCTTTTCACCAAGCGGGTTAAAGGGGGTGGCCTCTTTATATGTCAAATATATGTTGATGATATTATTTTTGGTGGAACTAACCCCAATCATAACAAAGCTTTTGAGCTATTGATGACTAGGAAATTTGAGATGTCCATGATGGGAGAGTTGAAGTTCTTTCTAGGCTTCCAAGTGAGGCAACTTGCAAAAGGCACCTTCATCTCTCAAGAAAAGTATGTGAAGGACATGCTCAAGAAATTCAACATGACCAATGCAAGTCCAATGAAGACACCCATGCCCGTAAAGGGGCAACTTGGTTCATGTGACGGTGAGAAGGATGTGGACATAAAGGTATACCGCTCCATGATAGGATCCTTGCTCTACCTTTGTGCCTCTAGGCCGGATATCATGCTAAGTGTAGGGATGTGTGCTCGTTTTCAATCCGCTCCCAAGGAGAGCCATTTAGTGGCGGTCAAACGGATACTAAGATACCTTGTTCTCACTCCTACTCTCGGGCTATGGTATCCAAAGGGGTCAACCTTTGAACTCATTGGCTATTCGGATTCCGATTGGGCCGGTGATAAGGTTGATCGGAAGTCTACCTCCGGGGCTTGCCAATTTATTGGCCGGTCATTGGTGAGTTGGTCATCCAAGAAACAAAACTCCACCGCCCTATCCACCGCCGAAGCCGAATACATATCCGCGGCATCTTGTTGCACTCAATTGTTATGGATGAAGCAAACCTTGAAAGACTATGGTGTGTCTCTTGGTACGGTGCCTCTTCTTTGTGACAATGAAAGTGCAATAAAGATCGCCAACAACCCGGTTCAACATTGTCGCACCAAACATATTGACATTCGCCATCACTTCCTACGTGATCATGTTGCCAATAAGGATATTGATCTCACTCATGTGGGAACAACCTACCAATTGGCGGATATTTTCACTAAGCCTTTGGATGAAGCCCGCTTTGTTAACTTGAGAGGAGAACTTGGTATTCTTGATCCTAAAAACTTGGATTGATTAACTTCTTGCACTATATTCTTGCATTTATCTTGCTATCTAGCTTAGAGGCATAGCACATATGGGGATAGTCATCTTACCATGTCTTGGTATGATGCATACCTATGTGTGCAACATAAATAGACCCAATGTCATTATATGGACCCAAGCATGTCTCTTCGAGGTCTCATGACATTTGCGCTTTCACATAGGGGGAGTAATCCCCCGCCCCTCATTGAGCCTTCATTACAACTTGATTTGACTATATAAGGCCAAATGATCTTATTAAAAAAAAAAACTATTTCAAAATGCTCTTATGATTCTTGATATACTTCGAATCATGCCCATTGTAGCTATTTGTATCTTGTTTGCATTTTCACTCCAATGGGTATGCCTAGAGAACTTTGTGTTTTCCAATCCCATGTCTATGCTCATCTCATCATCGTCTATCTATCTATATGTACATGTCATCATATGAGCACTCACACACATTTACACAAAGAATAGGGGCAAAACGAGGCAAAATGACACATTTTTGGGAAAATTGTCTCTGGCCGGTCACTGGCCCGGTCGGACCGGCCTGTGCGCCGGGTCGTCCGGTCACTGGCCCGGTCGACCGGGTGCCCGACCGGCCGTGCGGGCTGTTATGTTTTGAAGAGGATGATGATGAGGATGATGATGACGAGGATGACGATGGGGATGGTGATGGCAACTCTCCATCCGCGGTGCCCCACTTCTATTGATGGGACGCTAGCATCTCTCCTCTTTTCTTCGCCTTTTTGGTGTTCCGATGCCAAAGGGGGAGAAGAGAGTAGAGTCTAGAATTACGGGGTTCTTTCGTTGTCACAAGCCATGGGAGTTGCTTTATTTGGATTTTATATGGCTTGTGCGTATTTGCTTTGATTTCTCAAGAACCATTTGCTACTTTGAATGATTCATGTATGGATATGTATGGACGACTATTATGTGTGCTACTCTATGTTAGGATAATTATGCTTTATGGATAATCATGCTTTATGCTTATATATGTTGATATACTTGTCCATACCATGCTTGTTTCCTAAAGATATTGGGGGAGCTTCTCATATTCCACAAATGGTGCACTTTGCATTCAAACGCAAACTCTCCAAGTGCACACATTATGGGGGAGCTGTCGTAATATCTTCTATGGAATCAAGGTTTAGAGCTTATCATAATATCTATGTGTTACTCTAGCTCGGTTTGTCATCGTATACCAAAAAGGGGGAGATTGTAAGGGTACTTTACCCTTATCCATTATTTTGGTATCTATGACACCGTGCTAGAGTATTTGGACTAATACATGCCTACAAGATGACTTTCGTGTATTAGCCAAAGAGGTATGATGGTGTAGCAATGGAACAAAAGGCAACGGGAGACCCCCCAATTCGACGAAAAATCAGCTAGTTTTTCCGAGCCGGGCCGGTCACGGATCCGGTCGGACCGGCCCCGGCACCGGCAGCCCGGCCGCCAACCGGACCCTGGACCGGTGCCATCCGGCGACATCCAAGAAAGAAACGAAGCCATCCGCGCGCGTCCGGTCACCAGCCCGGTTTCGGACCGGCCGCTCCGGTCCACGGCCCGGCTCGACCGGGCGCCCGACCGAGCGGCCCGGCCAGCAACCGGTTTCGCGCTCGTGACATCCGGGCCACATCCGAGAAGCCCGAAGCCTCGCCCGGTCAAGTCCCGGTCCCAGCTCCGGTTGGAAACCGGCCGGCCCGGTCCGTGGCCCTGGTCCGACCGGCCGTGGACCGGCCTCGTCCGGCGCAAAATCCGTTGACCGGGTTTCTCGAAGAATCCGCCGATGTGGCAAGTGACCAACGGCCGTATTTAGAAGAACACTATAAATAGGTCTTCTCCTACCTCCGAACAGTTAGGCACTACACTACAAGCCGTTCTTGAGCTCTCTCTCTCATACTCCATTGCTAGAAACACCAAAAGCCTCAGATCTCCCTCCTCCTCCACCCAAACTCAAATCCCTCCAGGGAATCATTAGAGGAGGACCCGATCTACCGTTCTACCAAGCCAAATCTCATTCCCCCTTGTATTCATTGAGAAGCTTGCTTCCTAGGGTTCCTTGGAAACCCTAGGTAGGCAAGAGGAGTCCGAAGCATCCGGGCCGTGGATTTGCTCCGGGCAAGATTGTGAAGGTTTGGAGGCTACCTCAAAGTCTACCACAAGTGAGTGAGCTATTCCTTCGTGGGATAGGCTCCGGAGAATAGGGTGAGCCTTCGTGGCGCGGGGAATCCTTCGTGGGACCTCCACTCCTCCAAACGTGACGTACCTTGTTGCAAAGCAAGGGAACACGGGAATACATCCTCGTCTCCGCGTGCTATCGGTTATCTCTAACCGAACTCCTTACTTGTGATTTAACTGCCTGTGAGAGCCTTCGTGCTCGAGTTAGTTGTATCCTCATATAGGTTGCTTCACCTAGTTTGCATTAGGCTCATCTTTATATTCCGAAAAGCCTAATATTGCAAAGAAAGAATTAAAATTTGTAGAAACCTATTCACCCCCCCCTCTAGGTTTACCATCTCTATACTTTCACTATGTATGCCGTTTCTTGCAGAGGCGTCAAGTTATGCACCAAGTCATGCACGTTGTTGCTAGATCAAAGGTAGTGTGATAGTGACTCGAAGCAAATCGGGTTTGGGGTGTTCCTAACTTCTAGCATCTTCTACAATGAGATCATCTCTAACAAGTCTCATAAAGATCCAAAACCACAAAATAATTGCTATTTGCGGTTTGGCGAAAAATATAATTATTTCAGATGCTCTAAGCTGAGCTAACACGTATTTTTTTACGATAAACTGTAAAAGACGCTCGTTACTCATGCATGTAGTATGTTGTACATTTCTTTCTTTTATAGTAAACTGTAAACAACAATATGGTTGGCTGGAGGGAAAATTCACCTCAACAATAGCTCGACCGGCGTGGGACTCACCGGAATCGGGCTAGATTCTGCCATGTCACCCTATTTTGGTCGAATCTATGCTAATGCCCGGCAAGCCACCCCAATTTTGACCGATTACAAGCAAAATTTGATGAAATTCCGGTCAATTTTGAGCTCGTTCACATGAGCACCTCCATGGGAGCTCCACGTCGAGCAACCTCCATGGGACGAGGTGGGGCAATCGGGTCAGGGGAGAATGCATCTCCGAGAGCGAGCGAACGGGCATGGGTAAGTCGTGCGAGCTTATGCATGCACCCATGGCTACGACGTGAGGTTGTGTGCGGCTGGTGCGGGGCAACAGGAGCAGCCGGGAAGTTGAGACGGTGACACCAAGTACCATGGTGGTTCGAGGAACATGTACAAGCTACACGATGGACACATACATGTCAGACACGAGATGAGGATGAAGAAAAAAAAATGTTTGAATGGTTTGGAGGACACTGACACATTTAGCTTGCTAGGGATCAAACCTCTGATTTGACGCTTTAATGTGTCATAAAAAGACAAAATATTATTATTTTAGTGGGAGATGATTTTTTCATCGATAGCGAGACGTCTATGATAACTTCGTCAATTTTAAGATATGCCTGCTTAGTCTCTCAAAGTTAAGATACTCGGAGGTTTTCATATGGGTAGGATACGCATATATCTAGACGAGTTTTAATCGCGCAAAAATTACCAATATAGACAAAATTAAAAAGTGTAGATGGAGGGAGTTTTTTTTTTTACTTGACACTAACGGACCACCGAGATTCTCCATTCGATCCTCACTGTGTCGACATTTGCCATTACACACATAGCCATATCCCAGCTCTTTATTCCCAGAAATTCATTCCTTAATTCACAAGAGAAAAATCATAATACCCTCGCCCAATAACGCCTTGTACCTACACAAAACAAGCACCCCGGGGCGGAAAAAGGAGCGAGGGCTCTCTCCACCCGGACCTCTCGTCTCCGCCGCTGCGCTCTCAAGAAAAAAAACAGGTAGCCCTGATCCCCCATCGCCTTTCCTCCTTCGATTTCCCTCAGATCGGCGCGAGTAACCCCGGATCCTACCCCGATCTGGATCCGTCCCGGCCTCCCCGTAAATTTCACCCAATTTTGTTGGCTGTGCCTCGATTGATCTGTTGTTAGCCTCGCCCGCTCCGGTAGATCCGTGGTCCGGTCGTGTTTCGTCGTGGTAGGCCCCGTGGTGCGTCGATTTGATGTGCGCCGGCGGCGATTCGCGCATCGCCGTGTCGATTTGACGCGTGTTTTGTTCTGCCCCTCGGATCGTTGGTAGCGATCTGTCGTGGATTCGTTAGAGTCATCTGGATGCGGGCTTGTCGGGGCTACGTGTTTTGGTGTTGAATTTGTTATTGATCTGGTTTAGCAGCCGTACTAGGGGTTGATCGCGTGACACGATGTTCACGGACCATGATATGTGCTTTGCTTTCTTATATGGTCAATGAGAATTCGACAGCATGACCGGTATTAAGGTAATTATCATTGGATGGGCTTGCTGGTTTGTTTGATTTCGTCAGCCTGAGAAGTGCTTGGTTGTGACGGTATAATGAAACGGATATGATAGAAATTACTGCATAATTACTTAGTATGAGCATCTGCCTTTGTACTAATTCTGTACACCAGGACTGTAGACTCAAACCCCCATATTTATCGTTTTTTGTTTGAAAGAGGAGGTCAAGACTTGGTTGAACATTGTGGCGGGTCCAAAGAAGTTGGAACTTTAGGGTCTATGTTACTTCGGACTAGTCAGTGCGCACTATTGCGGTTCAGTCATGAGCTTAATATAATACTTTGAAGAATTAAAATGGCTTACTGTATTGCCTGTTGTTTGTCATGCTACCAATTTGGTGTGTGTAGTAATAGTAAAATCATGTCTTAATTAATTTTAACAGTTCTCATAATGTGTAAATGTAATCCAACCAGGAGCTTATCATGGCTTCAAAACGTATCCTCAAGGAGCTAAAGGACTTGCAGAAAGATCCTCCGACATCATGCAGTGCAGGTATGGGCCAGATTTATTCTTTCAGCTATGGACAATTGCCACACTGAGTGTATCTGAGTGTTGATATATGATGTGCCCGTGTGAATTTTTTGGGGCTTAATCCATCTGTTCTTCTTTGGTGGAACTATTACTGAGTAATGATCATAATGGGTACCCTTTAGCATGCAGTTGGGCATTTCTGTGCTTTATGCACTTATTTATGTTTGTAAATACATTTGCAGCCATTCATTTTTGTAACTTTGGTCTCCACATCTGTAATGGTACTCATCAATTATTGTTTTGCATTGTCCCTTCGATAATTGTATTACTTTTAGAGTTTGTTCCATTTTGTTCAGTTCCTTATCATCAAAATTTAACTATAATGACATGTATCTTGATGTACACAGTTTTATTCACTATTCTTGCCGCATGTGAATGTATCACCATACCAGTTGCCGTCTTGTTGGTGTCCTTCTGTGGTTGACTAGCTAAATTTGATGTTTGGTTTTCAAGAAATGTATCTATCATGCAGTTAGTGTGTTTCAAAGTAAATTCTAACTTAACAAGTTATGAATAATTGTTAACAACCACAGCAAGTGATCGTCAGATCTTCTAGAATCATTGATTATGAATTTATAGGTTTCTATTTATACAGGTCCCGCTGGCGAGGATATGTTCCATTGGCAGGCAACCATTATGGGCCCGCCTGATAGTCCGTATGCTGGAGGTGTTTTCCTAGTGAATATCCATTTCCCCCCGGACTACCCCTTCAAGCCTCCGAAGGTTAGTGGTTAAACATGTCCCAGAGAAGAAAATCTCCTTGCATGTTTGTCATCTTTATCAAAAGATTGTGTCAGTATGTCTCTCCCTTACATATTTCATAGATGTATCTGTTCTTTCATGTGATTTATGTTCATCCCACATTTTGATATTATATGGATAACTAAATATTTTGATATCTCTAAAAGGAAATCCTTATGACAGGCTGATGGTACTTATCTTTTCTTTATTCTGTTGCTTGTCAAAAAAAATTACCATCATGTTCTTTTTAATGGTAGTGAGTCTTGAGCTTGTTCCTATGTTCTTTGGTTCTAAGCTGGCTTCTCTTTTATCAGGTATCTTTCAAGACAAAAGTCTTCCATCCGAACATCAATAGCAATGGAAGCATATGCCTCGACATTCTGAAGGAGCAATGGAGTCCTGCTTTGACAATCTCTAAGGTACTGTCACAGCAAATCATTCCCTTGTTCCTATTAATGTGATGTATGCATAAAAAGTGAACGAGCCAAATACCTGATACTCATATATATTCTTGATGAGTGATGAGCTGCCCACTCGTTGCAGTGCTTCATTATATTACTTTACAAGCTTGCCTGTTTGTTTGATGGTACTTGATGAACACACTTAAAAGTTCTGCAGTTTGCCATCTGGCTCTGGCTGGTGTGTTCATTTTTTCGTATAATCTTTTGCTACATTTAGATGCTAGAACAATGCAGACATGGAGGCTTAAATCTGTTCAAATCGTCTTAATAATTGTACATTTCACCAAACAAGTTTTCAGTTGGGATATGAGGATTACTGTTAGGTGCCTTGCAAGTTGCATCCCATGTAGCTCCATTGCTAATTCCTTGTTTTGTTGTATTCACCAGGTTTTGCTTTCAATCTGCTCGCTGCTTACCGACCCCAACCCGGACGACCCTCTTGTCCCTGAGATTGCCCACATGTACAAGACGGACCGGTCTAAGTATGAGACGACAGCCCGCAGCTGGACGCAGAAGTATGCCATGGGATGATCGAAAGCTTCGTGCTCGTATCTGCTGCTTGCTTGCATGCAGAAGATTGTGTCGCTGTCCCGAGAAACTATCTCTGGACCATTATTTTCTTTGATTTCCTTGTTGGTCGTGTGTGTCTCCCCGATCCATGTAGGATCGTGTCGTAGTCAAACATCAACCTATCATTGCCAAAGTCGATAATGAAATTGACATATGCTTCTCGTGATAACTATATGTTAGTGTTGATGTTATCTTTCAGTATCTGGTGCCCATAACTGGAGATGTTTGCGCTGTGCCTGGCCATTCGTTTGTCTCCTCTGTTATGACTGGACTAGTTGTGATTTATGAACGTATAAGCATGCTTATATCTAGGTTGGCATGGCCGGAATTTCTTAAGCTGTGATGTGCAGCCAGTTCCTGCAAAGTTTACATCGCTGGACCATGCGCTCTGCTGACTCATCTTGAAATCTCGTTCTTGCCAAATTACGATAACCATTTACTAACAGTTAAACAGAAAATGAGACTCATTCTTCTTACCAAATGCCGATACACCCTTACTAACAGTTAAGCCAAAAAAAAGTCTGATGCACGCACTTGTGATAGGCTCACAGGGTATCACCGCAAGTTCCAAATCAAGGGTGTGTTTAGTTTTTGCCCAGGGTTCTCTACTGAAGATTTGGCAAGCCAGATGATCCTCTTCCACACATTGCACCTCTTTTACTCGAATATGTAAGTATGAGTATTAATGGATAAATAGGTATCATGTTTTTTTTTGTTTGGCTTCCCAAAACTCTGGTCTAGGTTTTTTCTTCCCCATGATCTGTCCAATATCGGCAGATGAATGAACTAAGATGGTGAAGCAGTATTTACATGTCAAAAGGTTGGCAACTATCCAACATAGACCATGAATCCATGATACTCTGGTTCCAATCCATACATACATACGTCCGCTAGTGTTAGAATCGCTAGACATACTACTATTATTAATAGAATTCTAGGACATAGTATACCAAGATGGCCTATTAGCTCAGCTGGTTAGAGCGTCGTGCTAATAACGCGAAGGTCACAGGTTCGAGACCTGTATGGGCCAATATTTTTTGTTTTCTTATTGTTGGCTTCCATGTGAGTTTTAATCTGCAAAATACAGTTTGCTTGCTTTTTTAGGACGATAGCACGCTCTGCAGCCATTTCACTGCTGTCACAGCTGGCCAGCTTTTCTACACTTCATTGTTTGCACTTGAGAGGGGCTCACGACCAACATCAAGAAGCATAAGCCCAACTGTTTGCATTTGAGAGGTTCAGGCAATGCCTTCTTCAGCTCGATCAGTCCCGTCTCTGAATCCCCTCTACTACAAAGAATGACAACTGGCAAAAGATAAACCATTACTTATGGAGTATAGACGATAGAAAGCTATGAAAATCGTCCTCTAGTTTAGCTCTCGTGCGGACTTGGTCTTGCTTGACTTAACAGAATTCTAGCTCATTGTATAGCACAAATGTTGCTGTCTTCTCTAGATAATACTATGGGCGGCGTATATACGAGGAAGCAGTGTAATCTGAGATGTAAGCTTTCCGAGATCTTGAGGCTGAAATTTTGTTTTGGCATCTTGAGGCTGACAAGACTAGCAGGTCGATACCATGGCACTTTTTTTTTTCTTCCTTGGCAACAAGCTTGAGATCGGCTGAGCACAAGTCACTGTTTGCTCAGCAGTGACGAACACAAACGCACACAGTATATAGACAACAAGAAGCTAAGAATCCAAGATGCACTAAAGAAGAATCCATACAGATCATGGAATTGACCTCGATGAAGCATAGACATTTGCCACATTATATCTCGTTACCTGCGACTGAAATTCGCTTTATTGTTGTTTGAACCACGCGTCTAAGTAGGGCAAGCGAAATCGTATGAACCGTGTTGGGACACGTAGAACAGGACTGCGCACGAGCTGGGTTAGTGATTAAATTAAGCCGTGAGAGGTGGCTGATCCTGGTCCTCCCTTTGACGTCAACGTATAGCTGCCAACATTGCAACCTCAGTGATCATAGAGTCTGCATGTATACCTTGCTCTGTTCAGCCTCCCAACATAGAGGCCCACGAGGAAGAAGCATAAGCCGAACTGTTTGCATTTGAGAGGTTCAGCCAATGCCTTTCTTCAGCTCGATCAGTTCCGTCTCTGAACCCCCTCTACTACAAAGAATGACAATTGGCAAAAAAATAAACCGTTACTTATGGAGTACAGACGGTAGAAAGCTATGAAAATCGTTCTCTAGTTTAGCTCGATTGGATTTGGTCTTGTTTGACTTAACAGAGAAATCTAGCTTATTGTATAGCAGATGTTGTTGTCTTCTCTAGATAATACTAGATACGAGGAAGCGGTCTACCTGAGATGTGTTTTCCGGCATCTTCTTGTTGGTGTTTTTAACTTGTTTGCGTGTGTGTCTATCTGATCGGCTTACCCCTTCTTTTTTCTCAAGGAACAGTTGGCGAGTTTTAGTGTGAAAAGCAAAAGAAAATCATAGGGTTTCATCGCGACTCTCGTTGTAACATACGTGTACAGGGCTGTGCAATCACGTTTGTACGTTGTAATCGACCTCGATGATGTGTATGGAAGGCGGGTTGGTCGTCAACCGGCCAATGTTGTACTCTGAGGCATTCAGCAATACAACATTTATCCCAAAACCACCCGTACCGTACGCATCAATATAGGAATACCTTGGCAAAGTTGACTTCTGCAGAGTAGAAGCCACTATTTGATCAGGTTTACTATGAACAGAAACGTACACATTAGGCGACAAGAAGAACCTAAGAATCTTTTTTTTGAAACGAGGCAAAAGCTTTGCCTTTCATTGATATAGGAGAAAAGAGTTGGCCCGTTTATGAGGAAAATTGGCCGAAAAACCGTACAACACGACACCACACACCAGCCCCGAGGCTGCGCTCCACACGGGTCGACGACCAACCAGGTCGACACCACACCTCAACGCAACAGGCGGAGGCGAAAGACCGGAGCCACCGCTCCAACTACCACGCCGGCCCCGAGGCCGCGCCCGCCTCGGCCGAAGACGAACCCGCCTCCACCGAACCACCAAAACACTGCACAAGCCCCTCTGTCCGGTGGACGTCCAAAGCGAGGCCCCAAGAGGCAAAGCGACGCAAGAGCGCCGCCCACGCCCGATCCCGCAAGGGATCTAGGGTTTCTCCCGGAGAGCCCGGGCGGAGATCATGAGACACCCACTTCGACGACGCCTTCAAGAAGGATGCGGCGCCCACGGGCGTCACCGTCGTCGGTCCTGGCCGGCCGCCAAGACAAAGCTTTCGCCCAGCAAGAGTCCCAAAATCTCGCGCCCGCCCAACAAGGACCGGCACAGACCACCACCTGCATCCGCCGTAACGCGACCCCCGGAGCAACGCGCCTGAAGCCAACGGAGCACCGCCGAAGAGCACCGTGGGTGCCGCCGGAACGCCACATAGAGGGGACGCCGACCAACACCAACGCGGGGCTCGATGACGAACGCCGAAGCCTGCAGACAAGAGCTCCTAGATCCGGCCGCCGCGCCGCCCACGCGGCCACCGCAGCCGCCGCACCGTCGCGCCCCTCATCCAGCTCCTCCTCCAGGCACACCTCCACCATCGAGCGCCACCGCCTCGGCTCGCAACCGCGCCGCGCCGCGACAACACCAAGCAGACCCGCCGCAGACGTCCCGCAGCAACCTCGCCGTCATGGCAGGCCCCTTGCAGCATCTTCGTGGCCAACCCAAGGCCGCCGCCGCGCAGCCCTCCCGGCCCAAGGCCAGGCCAGCACCACGCTGCCACCGCGCCCGTGGCCCGCACGGCCCAGATCGGGGCCCGCCCATGGCGCCGGCCGCCGCGCCGCCGACCACCGTCTGTGCCTCCGTCACATGCACCCGACGCAAACACCGCAGGGGCCCCGCGCCGGCCAGCCGCCGCGCCGCCACAGCCCGGAGATCTCCCGTGCGCCGCTCCCCGCGCCCGCCCTGGCCACCAAACGCCGGCAACGGCACGCCTCCACCACGCCGCCAGGGGCCAGAAGCACCTCCGCGCCCGCTGCACGCCGCCGCGCCCGCCGCACGCCGCTGCAACCGCCGTTCTTGAGCCGCGCCCGAACGAGCTCCCTCTCGCCATGGACGCGGGACGGGAAGAAACGCCCCGCCGCCACCTTCCTTGGGGAGCGCGCAGCTTTGCCGGCCCCCCTCCGGCGGCGGCGAGGGAAAGGAGGAAGGTGGGGGGCCTGGGGTGGCGGCGGCTAGGGTTTCCCCCTGGTTGCCAGAGGAGGGCGACACAGGGGGTTTCGCTCCCAGAACAAAAACAAATTTGAACCTAAGAATCTACGACGCATGAAAGAAGAATCCGTAAAAATCATGTGTTCCGAATTGACCTGGACGCAGCATAGACAGACATTGGGCATTTTATATCTCGTCAGTTGCGGCACCGGCGACTGAAATTCCTCTTCGTGTTTGAACCACTCGTCTAAGTAGGGCAAGCGAAAGCGTCGGAACGGCGGAACCGTGTGGGAACGCGTCGAGCAGGATTGCGCACGATCCCGATTAGTGACTAATTAAGCCGAGACAGCTACCCTGATCCTTGTCCTGGTCCTCCCTTTGCCATCACTGTATAGCTGCCAACACGTACGGACACTACGGGTGAACAACCAGTATTTTTCATAACGTTTTATTACTTAACCATTTAAAAATTACATCTTGCTTCCGCATAATTAGATCTAAAGTATTAAGACTTCAAAAAAATAGACATACAAGTCATCAACTGAGAAATTACAAAGACACCTGTGGAGATGGAGGTCCAATTGTTAGATACACTGTCATCCATGTAAGGTAAAACAATTCCTTGTCGTGCCCTTCAACCGTGTTGACGTCTCCATAAACGGATCACAAAATTTCACATATTGTAGAAAGTAAAGTTGTGCATCGGTAGATGCTATAAAAGCGACAAGCAAATAACGAATAACGATAAATGTAAACGCAGTGGAGACACAAGATTTAACGTGGAAACCCCCTTCTAACACTGAAGAGGAAAAAACCACGGGCGTCAGCCAGCAAAACTTCACTATATCGAGGAGTGTTTACAAACGTCGGGTTATCTTATAAACTGATAAACCCTAGCCGGCGGCTTAAAAGATGTATTTATAGACGGTGCCAACGATCTGTACGGTACCGCGGGGACGTATGAGCTAACTTGAGACTCCGCTACGCTTCGGCCCAAGCCTACCGGCGACGGGCCTTGCTCCGCTCGTCAGAAATTAGCCTCCCTTTAGTATATGAATTTGGATCACAATATAACAGTAGATAACCTGCATGGAAGACATATTTTTATCATTTAAAACCTTGTAATTATTACATAGCCAGAGAGACCAAATAACGTCAAGATATCTCACCCTAATAAGTATTTTAAACATATTATCCACATCATTTAGGCAGTTGACAACAATGTTAGCAACACTATCGGGAGTATAATTTAAAACCTATTTGGATGGTTGATCATGCAGATCTTCCATGCCAATTACGTATTGCAAGGTTGTCTTTGCTGAGGATTACACCTATACGAAGACACCAAGAGAAAGACACCAAGCGAAAAACTTAATCTTTAGCGGAATCTTCATTTTCCAATTTTTTTTGTTATTATCGACCGGCGCAATTGAAGCCTTGTACATGTGATTCGTGGATAACTTCCCAGACTCGTGTAAATTGCATCGAAACTCGCCAGTCCCTTGCGTCAATTGGACCAAAGCCATACGTTATAGCAACTCACTCTAGGATGCTAGCCTGAGACCAAAATGATCCCTTCCGAGCGTCACATTTGGTGGTGAGCTTTCCAACACTTTGCAATTGTATCTCATTTGTGAGCACAATATTATGCATGGCAGGATATTGTTTTGATGAGTAGCATTACATAGTCACTTATCCTCCAGACCCCAATCTCCAAGCCATCCTTAATAGAAAACGAATCATATGGAAATAAGTGTTTTCCCGTTACCATTAGACCAGCTCAAAAGTATAGACCCTCTAGTTTTTACTAAACAGGAGATAAAACACATGAGCATGCGTACTTCCTCTTATGAATGGTTTAACACACCCATCTTCAATAAGAATCTTGAATAGCCATTTTGCAAGAAGTACTTCTCTTCTTGACTCATGAATCGTAAATCCGGAAAAACTCCCCTTTCCCCTCTCGCGACCCGCGCCGCCCCCCCTGCGGTGGCAGGGCGCGCTTCTCCTCTCTAGCGCCCAGCTCCCCCTCCCCTCCTCTCCCCTGCCGCCGGTGCCGGCGGTGGCGGGCTGGACTTTACCCGCGGCTTGACGGGGGCGAGGGGGCCTCGGGACGGCGGCGGTGCACTCAGGCGGCGGCGGTCTGACGCAGCGGCGTGATTTCCGCGCGTTGGTGTGGTCGAAGATGCGGCGGCATCGCCGTTAGCGGCGGCATGGCGCGGCCGGGTGGTGGCGGCGGCTCATGCTCCGCCCAGATCTGGGCTAGTTTGGGCCCGATCTGGGCTGGGCGAGCTGTAGCTCCCCCTGTCCGGCGGCGGTGCTCCCGGGGGCTGGTGGTGCTGGGGCGGTGGTGGCAGGGTGGCGGCGGCGCCATGGCTGGCTAGCTGCAGCTTGGCGGAGTGGGCGTACCGAACCAGGCGAGCCTGGTTGGCCCGTGCTGCCATGTCCGACCGGCTCCCGCGATTGCGGTGGAGGTAGTTCCCTCCCGCTTCGCTACGGTGCTGCTTCCCCCGGCCCTGCTATCTTCAGTCACCTCATCCTAGGCCCCGCGTCAAGGACCACCGGGGATACAACGAGGATGACGTGAAGACCTTGGTGGCGCGTGCTTGTGTGCGGATGGTTGGGTGGAGCACTTCGGATGAACGGGGTAGTGGTGTTGGGGGTTGGGAGAAATCCATGTTGGCTTTGCCGACACCGTCGCGGTGACGCCCGAGGGCGCCGCCTTGCCTTCCTGGAGGGCGTCGGGTGTACCCCCTCGCCCAATCCCCTATGTGTACCGGGGGAAACCCTAGGATTAGTCCGGACAGCAGCGGCGTCATCGTCGTTCTCCTTGTTGAAGGTGTTGTTTGGTACGCGGTGGTTCGGAGTGCTAGGAGTGTGGTAGGACTTTTCCGGGAGGCGCAGCGGTGGCGGGTTGTCCTCGTTCTTGTCAATCTGCCGGTGTTGGCATTCTTTTTCTTTTTCTTTTTTTCTCTTTTGGTTATATTGGGCTTGGTTGTGCTGCGGCCCCAGCATGCTTGTTGTATCGTGGTTGCTATATTAATATAGCGGGGCGAAAGACTATTTTAAGGAGGAATCGTAAATCCTCCTTAATCTTTATGACGCAAACAATATTTTATTTTCAAAAAAAAAAATTGCTAGTCAATATATTTTTCTTTGGTTTTGCGAGGGAAACGTTGTGCAGGGAGTGCTCGCATGACATAGACCGGGTCTCTCGTGCTGGCTGTTCTTCGCTTTCAGCGCCAGGGCACCTACCATTACCAATGAGGAATTCGGTCTCACGCGCACGTCAACGGGAAAAGCAGCATTCCGCGCTCCAGCAGCACACCTAATTCTGTGGTGTGACCTCCTCTTAATTACTAGTATATCGTCGACAGAATTGTCATCCTGTGGTAGCCTCCTACTCCACATCTTTCCTCGATCTGCTGGCTGCTTCCTTGCTCGCTGTCACCGCAGACTTTTCTTCGTCTTCCTCCTCGGTCCAGCTTCTTGCTCTGGATCCGCGTCTCGGAAGAAAAACCCCACCGAGTGATGCTGATCGATCAGCTTGTGATTTGCGACGAGGAGTAGATGGAGAGACGAGGAAGCTTCGGCCCGTTCTGAGGACATTAGGAGGCGTCGAGGTACGTACGTAAGCCTGCTACCAGCTCTCGTTTGGAAGTCTCGCCCTCTTCTTGGATAGCAGAGGAGATTACGAGGCGGCGATCATCTAGGGATATGGGATCATGGTCTCTGCAATCCAACAAGGAGAAGAGAGCGTCGCTAACCCAGCTCGTTCCCTGCAGCTCCTCGGCGACGATGCAGAGCGAGCAGGTGAAGATGCGGTTCGGGCGGTGCCCCTACTGCCGCGCCATGATCTACCAGGACCCCAGCGCCGTCATCTACTACTGCAGCAAGTGCCGCACGCCCATCCGGGGCAAGAACCCGGAGCCGGCCGACGACACCGACTACGCGCTCGCGCAGCTCGAGATCCTCTCCTTCGACACCATGTCCACCTTCTCCGACGACACGGACCTCACCAGCTCCACCGCCGAGCTCGACCTGACGACCAGCACCCGGGACAACGGGGTCGCCGCCTCCTCATCCTCCGCGTACAGGCCTTACAGGAGCGCGATCAGAACCGGTCCGAGGAGCGGCGATCTTGACAGGTACGGCGAACCCGCTGAGGCTCGGGGAACCGGATCGTCCCCGATGCACAGCCGCGTCAGCGAGCTCCGGCCGGCCTCGCGGAGGACCAGGCGGCCCGCCAGCGCCGACCTCGACGACCACGGATCCGGCGGCGACTTCGACGTGCCGAGGACCAAGTCGGCATCGTGCTACGGGCGCCGGGCGTCCCCGCTCAGCTCGCAGGAACTCGACGCTGCGGTGATGGGTTTGCCAGGCGATGCGCGCGGAAACGGACCGGCCTCCGCCGCCGCCGCCGCTGCTGCTGCCGCCAGATCGCCGCTGGGCGACCCCGCGTTCCAGCAGGACCTCCTGCAGGCGCTGGAGAGCCTCCGCAAGCTCATCGTCGCCGTCGAGGAGCCTCTCAGGGTCGACGCGCCCCGGCTCGACCTCGCCGCGGGCGCGCCTCCTCCCAAGACCGCGCCTTACAGCAACGGCGCCCCGCAGAAGGTCACGCGGCGCGACTCCCGCATCCTGCGCCGCCTCGAGTCGCAGCTCGCGCACGCGTTGCCCGAGGAGGACAAGGTCCGGCGCCACGACAAGGCCGCCAGCTCCCCTTCATTAATGCCGTCGGCATCGGCGTCATCAGCATCGAGCAGCCGGCGCGGGGCGTCGTCGAGGCAGCTGATCTGCCGCCCGATCCTGGGCGGCACGCCGTTCGTCGCCTGCGACAAGTGCGAGGAGATGCTGCAGCTGCCGGCGGCGCTGTCCGTGGACAGGCTCGCCAGGCTGCAGTGCGGCGGCTGCGGAGAAACGCTCGCGGTGACGCTGCCGGCGAGGCGCGCTGGCAGCTCGACGGACCGGCCGAGGAAGATATTTTCCGCGCCGCAGCCAACTGGTTTTGGCGCCGACGATGCGGACGAGCAGCACACGCGCGCGGCTGCGAGGAGCCGCCTGAGCGGCGAGCAGCTGCGGCAGGGGCCCGTCGAAGGGCCGCTCCACCGCATGCTCGGGTACAGCTCGGTTAGCTCGGTTCTCCGGAGCCGGCGGTACGACGAGGACATCTGAGCCTTTCTCCTTCTCATGGCGCGGAAAGACGCAATTGAATTTGTGAAGATTCACAATCATTCTTCATTTTTTATTGTGTACGAAATGTGATTTTTTGGGGTTTTGCTGGAGATGAATACCTATTTCATTCATCAAAATGCTGTACATTGCCTATTTTATTTAGTGTACAAACAAAGATGAACATAAAACAGTCCAATAGTTTTCTTTCTTTGATAGTATTGGACTAGTTCTATGTTAGGTTGCTCTTATCGGGAATGGTGTTTTGGTACATGGGAGCATACACTCCCTTTATTTTGAAATGCATGTTACATACATTTTGAAATTTCAAAAAATTGAAACAAAAAATTCGAACATATATCTTCACGTGCTACGCGCTCACAAAGTCGTTTCGTGTGCCGTGTGTAAACAAGATAAAATTCAATGCTGAAAATAAGGCTTTTCAGGAGATAAATTTTCTCTTTTTTACACAGACCACAAAACATATTGGTTCCTCGCGAAACTTGACGAACGTACGTATATTGTGGAGATGTGCATGTAGAATTTTTTGTCAAAATTTTTCGACATTGCAAAATATAATTTTTTTTATAGAGGAGCATATGCAACCGGGAGCCGAATTGAATTTCCGGCTCTTACTTCAAAAAATTGATACATTTGAACTCAATTTTTCGGATACATTCATGAGGTGTGGTTTGAACAGAAATCTTAGCCGCAGAGCAATTCCAATTGTTGGCTATAACAAGATGTCATGTCATTTATAGTTAACATATAGCTAACATGTATAATAGTTGGCTATAAGAATGAAGTACTGGGAAATTCAATTCGGCTCCCGGGTGCAAATGCCCTCTATCAAAAAAAAAAAAATTTCAAAATGTCAAAAAAATTTGACAAAAAATTCTACATGTACATCTCCACAATATACGTACGTTCGTCAAGTTTCGCGAGGAACCAATATGTTTTCTGGTCTGTGTAAAAAAGAGAAAATTTATCTCCTAAAAAGCCTTATTTTCAGCATTGAATTTTGTCTTTTTTAGACACGCCACACGACAAGTCGGATTTTTATGAAACAACTTTGTGAGCGTGAAGATGTACGTTCAAATTTTTTGTTTCAATTTTTTGAAATTTCAAAATGTATGTAACGTGCATTTCAAAATAAATGGAGCATATCCTCCCATGTGTCAAAACACCATTCCCGTATGTACTTTACTAACATATGGCCCACCTTTCACGCTCACAAAGTGCATAGGAGCACGTGTAAGAGCTGGCTATTGCATAGTAGCACACCTCCCTTCTCTTTCCTCTTCTCTCTCCTTCAACTCATCTAAAATATATTATTTAATATCTTATAGTCAGCTGACGAGACTCTATTGTACTTGTAATGACGTGATGATGTTAGAAACATACAAAAACTATTGCATGTGCGAGGGTTATGTTGCAGTGGTTGGATGGTGCAGATTTCACCTTTAAGTGGGATCTACTGGCGGGCAACGACACATTGTTCTACATACATGGAACCATGACATCATCGAAAGCTTTTTTGATTTCATACTTCAAGAAAATTTATGTCTTCAACTGTTAACCCAATTAAGGTTCTATTTCCATCGATCTTTGGCATAGTCACGACTAAATCTCCAAAACTGTATCCCATATTAACATGCATGTTTCGTCAATTTTTTTCTTTCATAATTTCTAGATTAGTTTCACATACTTCCCAAACTATGCATTACTGAGTTGTGAGATTAAAATAACTTGGTTGTCATTTTTCTACATGTCATTTTAAGTCGATGCAATGTTTGTATGATACTACTTTTTGTGGAATGATACCTTCTCTTAGTTGTTAGAAATATTTGAAATGATAACTCTAATTGTGCGGGTCATTGCAATGTCTACAAAAATGTAAAAGGTTATCTAGTATGCATAATTATTGTGGCAACTGTGCGAATAATCTGGCAACCATGATAATATAACTTTGCAATCGAGGCCGCACAAATATCGTCGAACATAACAATATGAGATTTAGTTTTGAAGTCCTCACTGATGATGTAGCCCCTCTAAAGGTCGACACTACATCAAGGCCAAGTAATCCCCCAGGTGGACCAATGACACGAGCCCGGGTGAAAGCACTACAAGTTAAGATGAATTATATCCTCTCTACAATCAACCTCGATACACCCTTGTATGGTTTGCTACTTCATTCTGAGACCCTTTGTGTGATCAGATATGAGCATCAAGAGGAGTACGCCAAGGGTGACCCAACACCGGACAAGGAAGGAGAAGGAGAACAGCTTCAGCTAGGAACATGCCGGCACTGCCGCCGAACGCACCTCGGCACTGCCATCGAACGCACCCCGGCACTGCCGCCCGAATCGCCAGAAGCCCCAAACAGCACTTGACCGGCACTGCCGGCCTGTCGATGTTGACTTCATCTAAACCGTCAATGCCCATCGTGTGTCTATGTTTATTCCTCGCAAAAGTACTAATTTACCCTTGTTACGAATCTAGCCTATATGTATGGCTACCCCAGCCTCTTTCTAGGGTTAGACATAGTTTTGGTTTATTCCTCTTGGACTTAGCTCCACAAACCTCTGGGATGATCACTCCTATGTTATCAAGGTACCTCTTGTTGATATTTGGATACTTGTGTGTGAGATTCTAGTGCAACCCACTCTCTTACACATCTTCTTTAATTCCCTCACCGATCACTCAACCAGAGTTCTACTTTGTGGTCTCTTTCAGCTGATTCTATCGGCGTGGTCAATCGAGCCAAGGGAGTGGAATCGATTTGTATCGGGTTGGTGCGTGTTTGTGTTCGTTGTGTTCATCGAGTTCGTCGTGTTTTCCTCTTTCCCCTCCTCCTATTTGGGTCAAATTCGCGAGATTGGGCCATCCCCTTGACCCTAGGTCACATCATATGGTATCAGAGCTCTTGGTTACCACGATTTTAACCCCCCACCCATCCAATATCGAACCTAGAAAATTTTCAGAAAATTCTCAAAAAAATAACCCTAATTTGGCCTCTTGATGGATCTGCGATTTGGTTGAGTTTTTGCTGGTTTTGTTCCATTGATTTCGTGTCCCTATGGTTGATCTACCTTTTCCTTGTGTTTAGCCTTTAATTTCTTCGATTTCATCGTTTGGGTCGATTTTGAGAGCTTTTCGCGAAGAACAAGTTCGTGTTGTTCATCAGGGACCGGCACTGCCACCCCTTACAGGCCGACACTGCCGCCGGGGGCCAAAACAGCTCCTTCAGCTCCAAATTTCGATCCCTCTTTAACCCTTGTGTTTGTTTTCCGGCTTTGAGTGCCTTAGTTGTAACCACAAACACCGCAGCAAATACGCAAACGTGAAGACGACCTCGGCACCCCGGATCTCAAAACGTACTTTTTCATCCACCACTACCATCGTAAGTTGATTGTTCATCACCGCCTATGACCCAACTAGGTAGAACTTGCCTTTCACCTTGTCGCCCACTATCTCCTTTTGCGATCTATCCCATCGAGCATTGCTTTTCGAGTGTTGCGAGACATTGCATGTGGCCCTTCTTGTGAGGGGGTGTGTGTAGTGTGGAATAAAGCTTATAAGCAAAACTCGTGCGGGAAAATAGCAAAAGTGAGGCTCACTTTTCCGTGCAAAAAGAATGCAAAAAGAGAAAACGAGTGCAAGTGCCACCAAATACAAAAGAGTCAAAGGCTTTTAATAGGAAAAGAGAGAGAGCCGAGAAGAGAGGCTAAGTGTGAATCTTGATGTCTCTCATTTAGAAGCAACCAAAGCTTTGCCTCTCCTTGTGTTAGTGTGACACCGAGCCGGTCTTTGTAGGCCAACTAGTTTTTCCGCTCTTTCTTTGGTCGCACTAACCCCGTTCATCTCATGTGTGTGTTCCACATCTTTTCGTGTTTTGGTGATCACCATTTGGACGCTTGACTTTTGGATTTTTTTCACCTTTTACAATAAGCTTTGTCGTTGATTTCATTGGGGGCCTTTCCACAATCCATCCTACCACCATATCTTTGCTAGCTTTTTGCGTGTGCTCTTGTTTGTGGAACCCGTTACAAATTGGTTTTGCTTTGGGCTTGGTTGGTTGCCCCAATACTATCATACCAAGGTAAGGTTGCGAGGTAGTGTTCTTCCACTAACATCCACAACCGAGCTCTTGTTTTGGCAACATGCCTAGGAATGAAGAAGAAGCAAGGGAGGATGCAATCCTCCACGACAAAGAGCGGTTGGCTACCCAACACAATCTATGGGCACAACACCAAGAGTTCAACGAGCGCCTCGCATTGTTCGAGACTCGCATAGATGAGAAATATGAAGAAGTAGCACAAAAATTCGCCGTCCTGAACCAAGACATGGCCCTCCTTTGTGAATCCATGGACAACTTGGATCGCCAAATGGGGGTCAACGATGCGAACATGGAGCGGCGCATGGAGAGGCTCGAGCACGCCATCAACAACTTGGGTCACCTCTATCGACACCGCTCTACCTCATCATCAAGCTCTTCACAATACTACTTCCCATGACCGTCACGAGTCATCACACTCCAACTCAAGGCGAGGAGAACCTCATCGACATGTTCAACCACATGAGCGTCATCAACAAGAAGAAGCACAACTCCATGACCACCATCAACATGATCGCCACGCCCACCATGGGCGTGACAACCAACCCCAAGACAACGTCATCATCCACATGGACCTGAAGCCCTCATCGCGAACCACATATTGATGGTCATGGTCAAGGTCACCAAGAACAACCTAGGCATGATCTTCGAAACCACCCACAGCCAACCATCATGTAAGAGGAAATCTGGAACGTGATCATGACGAAGAAAGTAATCATGGACATCATCAAGAACTTCGACAACCTCGTCAAGATCGCCTCCAATAACATCATCGCGCACTGATATGTCTCAAACGTATCTATAATTTCTTATGTTCCATGCTAGTTTTATGACAATACTCACATGTTTTATATACACTTTATATCATTTTTATGCATTTTCCGGCACTAACCTATTAACAAGAAGCCGAAGCGCCAGTTCCTGTCTTCTACTGTTTTTGGTTTCAGAAATCCTACACAGGAAATATTCTCGGAATTGGACGAAACAAAAGCCCACGGTCTTATTTTCCATGGAGTCTTCCAGAACACCGAAGAGGAGACGAAGAGGGGCCACGAGGCGGCCACACCATAGGGGGGCGCGGCCCCACCCCTGGCCGCGCCGCCATATGGGGTGGGCCCCTCGGGCGTCCCCCGACTCTGCCCTTCGCCTATATAATCCTTCGGTCGCGAAAACCCTAGTACCGAGAGCCACGATACGAGAAAAGTTCCCGAGACGCCGCCGCCGTCAACCCCATCTTGGGGGTTCTCGAAGATCGCCTCGGCACCCTCGCCGGGAGAGGGGAATCATCACCGGAGGGCTCTACATCTCCATGCCCGCCTCCGGACCGATGCGTGAGTAGTTCATCCTTGGACTATGGGTCCATAGCGATAGCTAGATGGTTGTCTTCTCCTCTTGTGCTATCATGTTTAGATCTTGTGAGCTGCCTATCATGATCAAGATCATCTATTTGTAATGCTACATGTTGTGTTTGTTGGGATCCGATGAATATGGAATACTATGTCAAGTTGATTATCGATCTATCATATATGTGTTGTTTATGATCTTGCATGCTCTCCGTTGCTAGTAGAGGCTCGGCCAAGTTGATACTTGTAACTCCAAGAGGGGGTATTTATGCTAGATAGTGGGTTCGCGCCTCCATTGAATCCGGGACGATGATGGAAAGTTCTAAGGTTGTGGATGTGTTGTTGCCACTAGGGATAAAACATCAATGCTTTGTCTAAGGATATTTGTATTGTTTACATTACGCACAATACTTAATGCAATTGTCTGTTGTTTGCAACTTAATACTGGAAGGGGTGCGGATGCTAACCCGAAGGTGGACTTTTTAGGCATAGATGCATGCTGGATAGCGGTCTATGTTCTTTGTCGTAATGCCCTAAGTAAATCTCATAGTAATCATCATGATATGTATGTGCATTGTTATGCCCTCTCTATTTGTGAATTGCCCAACTGTAATTTGTTCACCCAACATGTTATTTATCTTATTGGAGAGACACCACTAGTGAACTGTGGACCCCGGTCCATTCTTTTACATCTGAAATACAACCTACTGCAATCATTGTTCTTTGTTATTCTTTGCAAGCAAACATCATTCTCCACACCATACGTTTAATCCTTTGTTTACAACAAGCCGGTGAGATTGACAACCCCACTGTTAAGTTGGGGCAAAGTATCTTGATTGTGTTGTGCAGGTTCCACGTTGGCGCCGGAACCCCTGGTGTTGCGCCGCACTACACTCCTTCACCAACAACCTTCACGTGGCCTTCATCTCCTACTGGTTCGATAACCTTGGTTTCTTACTGAGGGAAAACTTGCTGCTGTACGCATCACACCTTCCTCTTGGGGTTCCCAATGGACGTGTGCTTCACGCGTCATCACGCACCAATTGAAGCAAGCGTTCAAGTGCAACGCCAACCCAATGATATGGTTGGCCGCAGAAGACCTCCTCACCGGCCCACAACAAGTTGCGAGAGAAGAAGGCATGCGACCTCGCCAAAGGAACTTAGAGGATGAAGAGAAAGTGGAGAAGACTCTATCCTTTGTGTGCATGATCCAAGTCTTTCACTTGTGGTCACAAGGGTGTTGACTACTCAACAAGTCATAGAATACCAAAGGTGCAACATCTTCCAAACCAGTGTCGGTATTGGAGGAAAATTCATCGAAGTCATCATTGATGAAGGAAGTTGTCACAACTTACAAGCACCGAGTTGTGTGAGAAGCTCAACCTCACACTCCGCAAGCATCCACATCCATACCATGTCCAATGGTTGAGTGACAAGGGCAATATCAAGATCCAACACACCATCACCGTCACCTTCAAGATCGGTACTTATGAAGACACCATCGCGTTGTAAACGAGTCTTGTTTAGAAAATAAATGGTTTAAAATTTAAAATTTCGCAATTCATATGATGATGTCAACTATGATATGGTTTCGTCTAATTGATACATGGTGTGCTAATTAGATTTTGTCCTACCTTTTTTAAAAAAATAGGATTTTGCCATATCTTTTTCAATCCATAAGCATAGAGCAAGAACATATTGTTGTTTAGCGGGCGCCTGTATGCCAGCGAGAAGCCCATATAATTAAGGAAGTGACTATTTCTCAGTCAATTGAGAACTAACCTTATTCTCAGTAGATGATATCATTAAATTTTAGTTAGTTATATTGCAACTCATAAATAACATAGATTACAATGCAAATTAAATGATGTAAAATTTGACTGACCGTGAAGTTTGTTCTAGCAAATCCCTGATTAAACACCCTCCGGACCTGACCAGAGGCTGATGGCCGCCGATCCTTTCACCTCCACCTCCACCACCGGCGCCTTCGCGAGCGACGCTAATTCCACCGAGTCATGGAGCGCCCGGGTGCGCTCGCTGACGCGCCTCGGCCGGCACCGGGAGGCCCTGGCCCTCCTCCGGGACGGCGACCCCTACCCGCCGCCGCACGCGCTGGCGCTACCAGCAGCGGTCATCTCCTGCACGGCGCTATCCCTCCCCTCCGGCGTCGCCCAGATACAGGCGCTCGGCTACAAGCGCGGCCTGCTCCCATCCTCCGACGCCTACCTCCTCTCCGCGCTGCTCTCCTCCTACTCCCGCCTCGGCCACCTCCGGCGCGCCCACCAGCTCCTCGACGAAATGCCCCTCGCGTCCACGCCGCCCACCACGCTCCGCACCGCCTTCAACTCCCTCATCTCCGGGTGCGCCATGCACGCGCTCCCGGCCGCCTGCTTCGCCATCTTCCGCCGCATGCGCGCGGCCGGCGCCCCCTTCGACGCCGTCACTCTCATGACGCTGGTCCCGGCCGCTCCTCAGACCGCCGTGCCGCAGCTCCATGCCCTCGCGGGGAAAGCAGGACTCGCCGCCGAGACAGCCGTTGCCAACTGCCTCATATCCGTCTACGCGCGCCGCGGCGCCGCCCTTGCCCGGCAGGTGTTCGACGAGATGCCGGTGGCCTCCCGCGACCTCGTCTCGTGGAACGCCGTGATCTCAGCCCACTCGCAGAACGGCCTCGCGGTGGACACCCTTGACCTCTACAACCGCATGCGTGGCCACGATGGCGGCGGTGTGGAGCCAGACGCCGTGACTCTCGTCGGCGTGCTCTCCTCCTGCGCCCACCTCGGCGCGCGCGGTGTAGGCCTGGGCGTTGAACGGTACATGCAGGAGAGGCTGCCAGGGTTCCGCGACAACTTGCAGCTTTGCAACTCGCTCATCAACTTCCATGCGCGCTGCGGCAGCTTGCCCCAGGCGCAGCAGCTGTTCAACGAAATGCCTAAGAGGAGCATCGTGTCGTGGACGGCGCTGATCACTGGGTACGGCATGCATGGGCATGGTGATGTTGCCGTTGATCTCTTTGAGATGATGGTGTCAGAAGGCATCCGGCCAGATAATGTTGCGATGGTTGGCCTCTTGTCGGCGTGCAGCCATGCTGGGTTGTATGATGAGGGGCGCAAGTATTTCTCGGCAATGGAGAGCGCCTACCAGCTGCGACCTACACTGGAGCACTATACGTGCATGGTGGACCTTCTTGGACGGGCAGGACGTCTCGAGGAGGCACGGGAACTGATCTCGTCGATGCCCATGCCAGCCGATGGTGCCGTGTGGGGTGCCCTTCTTGGGGCTTGCAAGATACATAAGAATGTGGAGATGGGGGAGGAGGCTTTTGAGCATGTCATCAAGCTTGAGCCGAGCAACGCGGGCTACTACGTGCTCATGGCAAACATATACACTGACACAGGACAACTGGACGGTGTGGTGAGGATACGGTCGATGATGAGGGAGCGCGGGCTCAAGAAGGAGCCTGGGTGCAGCTACATTGAACACAAGGGGAGAGTTCACCTGTTCATGGCTGACGACCACTCGCATCTGCAGGCAAAGAGGATTTACGAGCTCGTGATTAAGCTTGAACAGATGGTGAAGGAGAAGACTGATGGCGCTGCAGGAACGGAGGGAGGCAGGGTGGTCGAGGGGCACTCGCAGAAGGCGGCTGTGCCATTGATCGGCTTTCACAGCGAGAAGCTTGCCGTGGCCTTTGGTATGCTGAACACTGCAGACGATGAGATTGTAGTGATCAAGAACCTAAGGGTATGTGGGGACTGCCACACGTTCCTAAAGACTGTCTCTGCAATTGTGAACCGGGCATTTCTTGTTAGGGATGCGAGCCGCTTTCATCGCTTCGAGGGTGGAGCATGCTCCTGCAAAGATTACTGGTGAAGAGTCTGGTGCTCACCGTGCTCTGTGAGGGGAAGAAATTATTTTGGTTGCCCCAGAAATTGAAGATGTAAGCCTGCAAGGAAGATTTCGCTCCAGATCTTCAATACTCATTGGTACAGGCTTGGTGAATACTCCACTGCAGGCATGAAAGAAGTACAAGGTTGGATCAACAGAGGAGAAAATGGGCGCGCATTTAGATGACCAACTCTCTAAAAACGAGATGCTCGACTGCCTCAAGATGAGGCTCCTATATGTTCTGCAGAACCCAATGTTCAGGGGCGGCTATACCGAGGCTAGACAGCCAATAGACCAAACTGCAAACTTCCTTGAGGGCTGCACTCTGCTCCGGATCAACCGGCAGTTCGGCACTCCCTCTGATATTGCTTCGCCTTTGGTCCTTAAACTGATGGATGACAAATTGTCAAGGACCCCTATTTGAGACAATGGCCTGGCGACGCCAGATCTTTGACCAAAGGTGGTTCGGAGTACACTAGCAAATGGTCTGCGAGTTCTCTGACTAGTTGACAACGTTTGGTCTGCTGGTTAACCCGCTGTATTGTTGACAGATAAATCAAAAAATATACTACAGTCCTTTGCATCTGAATGACTGAATGTGTTTGAGAAAGGGAGATTTTCTTATCGAAAAGGAAAGACAGAAATTTTGATACTCCGTATAAATATGTGGAGCTGCATGCTTGTTCCCCTTTTATTCAATCCGGCGGTGTGAACCAATGCTAGCTGACAGTGAATTTCGTTTTTTTTTTCTTACAGTACCTGACAGTGAATATGTCTGGCATGGACAATAGATAAAAGCAATACAGTCATTGTAAACGTTGACTGTATGGCGTCTGCATGGTTTTCCTGAGGTGCATGTCAATCCCAGTTTATCAATGAAACTGGCAACACAGCACTGGTTCCTACTAAAGCAGATGCGATCGCGCATATTGGTAAATCCTTATCCACGGCCAATGCAAAGATAAAATCTAAAAATTGAGGTCGATTCTTAGTCTAAGACCAGGCGATGGTTAAAAAAAAAACTGTAGAAACCACCACGAAAACAATCAAGATCAGAAAAATGAGGCAAAGCCATATATTAATGGAACAGTTCAGGCACTGTACCTGTCATACACATAAATCTCCTGACCTGTCGTATTGTGAAGTAATACAGTGGGCAAAATCATGACCATATAAATGATTGGGCTACTTTACAAAAGGGGGATCTCCTAGACAGAGCAACAGCAAAAAAGAGAGGAGAAAACACATCCTTGTACAACAACTGTATCATGGCACTCTACATCCCAGTTGAGGAAGTCCTTCCTATTCTTTGAGCACCAAGTTTTGGTGCTGGCTTCGTTCCTCGGCCCCTACCTGATGATGCTAGAGGCCTAGCTTTGGTCGCCGGTGGGGGTGCCGCGATGGCACCCCATAGGTCGTCACTGTTCGATGCTGCCGGCTTTGAAGGTCTCCCAGATGATTTTGGTGGAGGTGCAGCTATTGAACCCCAGAGGTCATCGGGGTCATTGTGTGGTACTGAGGGTTTTGTGTCTGCAGACTTTGATGCACCTTTGGGCGCTGGAGCAGCCATAGGACCCCATAGAGCATCATCTTCTGCTTTTGGCGCCATTGGTGGATTTGATCTTGATGAACTTGGAACTATGGTTGACAAAAATGAATAGAGAAAATAAATTAATCATCAAGTGCTTAAGGGATGCGCACGTCCTTGAGGTATTACAAATGAACCATGACAAAAAAAAAAGTATAGCTTACCAGGTTGCTTCGGTTGCACCACCGGACGTTTCTGAGCAGCCTGTATGTTGGACAGAAGAGATGGTGCTGACTTCTCCTCAAATGGATCTACATCATCCCATCCTTCGTTGTCGCTACCATTCTCTCCCTGGTTATCATTCTCGAGCTCACCCCATCCATCTACGGAGGAGCTTGATAGTGCTGGTGCAGTTTGATCGAGAGAGTTGGATGTGGATGGTGCATATGCTATTGGGGCAGAGTGAGTATCTGCAACAATATAAACCGAAGTCACCAAACATGAGGATTCATGCACCATAAAACATGTATAACTTTTCCTAATTCTCGTTTCAAACTATTACAGCTTATCTTGTGACGATTATAAGCCTTCCATTTGTGTGCAGGTGATGAGAACTGAACTCAAAACTATTAAGGATTAAAGCAATTTAGCAAATGACTAATACCTGATGTACCACTGGGGGATGCTGAAACTTGAGAGTTACTAGCATTTGCAGTAGAAACTGGACCATGGTCAGAAGGTCTTCCCTTCTGAGTAATAGAACTCATGGCCCACCTGAATATGAATTCGTTTGAGTAAATAATTCATACAAAACCAGACTATCTTAAGATAAAGTGCACAAGCATATAAATATCTTCAATGCATCTGTAGAAGTATACATCATTATGACTTCATTTGTCAGTGTGGCAGCTAACTAAAAGTTAAATTGGATATAGTTTTCTGCTTGAGTATATACTAATAACTAATTAGTTAGAGCACAAAAAGAAAGACTTCCCTAATCTTTAGAGTTGTTTGATCCCACAGCACAATGCAGCACAATATTGACAGAGTCGTTGACAAAAGAAAATATCGACCAGGTTGTTGTTTCGTAGCAACCATGGCTGGTGAGTCAGCAAGCATGCTAGCATTGGACACATTCAGTGTTTATGCTACTCCCTCCGATCCATAATAACTGTCATGGTTTTAGTTCAAATTTGAACTAAAACCACAATACTTATCATGGATCAGAGGTAGTACATGTTTTTTAAGGAGTACGATATGGGAGGCCCCTACAGCAGTAAATTTGGAAGAACAAAGACCCAAATTTGAGTCCCTACGGACTTGGATCTGGGTGGTTGGTTTGTGTATCCACTCCCTAACCCGATATGTAGTCAATATATACATAATGGTTTGCATTCGGCAGTGTTCAAAATCCCTGAGCCCGAGAGAAGTTTTAGAAAATGATGTACCGTAACTTAAGCACATAAACCTATAATGCAGGGGAAGACTTATGAATAGAGGGCAACCTTGCTAATTGCTCCATATTATTGTATCAACAAAAGGGGACACGGGGGTTCCTATGTTAACTTATATGTACTTGTGATATGGGGCAGCTAGATACATTAGTGATACATAGTGTGAGAAACTTATATTGTGAACATTAATTAACAATGGGATAAACGCCATAGCTTGAAGAGATTCTGAAGTAAGAACATACTCCCTCTGTCTCAAAATAACTTCCTCAACTTTTTTCGAGATACGGATGTATCTACACAATAAAAACATGTCTAGATACAACCGTATCTAGACAAACTTGAGCAACTTATTTTGGGACGGGGGGAGTAGATTATTTGAGAGCATGATCTTTTATAGGCTTGATTCAACTTGATGCCTAAGACATGGACTCTACCTCTAGTAATCCAAACAAACCTAAAATATATCTCTAGCGATCCAATCTAACGCAAACTCTTTCTGTAGCAATCTAATCTAACTCAAGCTTTTTTTCTAGATTATTTGACAATCCCTTGTTCAACTAACAAGAACAATATAATTTCAAATGAAAACGGTGATAGCTGTTCTTATCCCTAACTTCTAATTAGGCTGTCCCAGCAGGTACACATCAACAGTGCCCGCGCAAAATTGATTTCCAAACAATCAAGACAGCCCAAACTTTTAAAGCAATTTTTCCTTTTTGGAAGCTGGGGTAGACATAGCTTACAAAAGATTTCCCACAATCATTATTTTGCCCGTTCCCTTTGTTTTCGAAAATTCACTCATATATTAATGTGTCCACAATTTTATTTGTGAAATACATATAATTTTATTCTATGTTTGAAATTTTAAGGACATACTAGATGCAATTCTAATAAAGATAGATAAAGTTTTAAAACGAGGCGAGTTGGGGAAATCTAGTTTACCATACATGTAGGACCTGAATTGTAAGACATAATAAGTAAATCTTGCATATGACATTGGAACATTTGACAGCTTACCCAAGTAAACCAGTATTTCCAGGCTTCAACTGAACACCAGTAGACTCGGCTGCCCTGTTGTCTCCTGTATTAAGCTATAACACACAGAGCAGCAAAGAAAATCACAATATCAGAACAGGAACGTCAATAAAGGACAGGGTGTATTTCTGTTAGCATCGCAGCAAATAACCTTATCACAGCTACAAGTTAGACATAAATAAATGAATGTATTTTAGAGCATTTTAGGCTAGTATGCAACTATGCAATAAATCGTAAATGTACAGTATTAAAGCCTGGTATGCAATAAAATACAGAGCATTTTAGGGTAGTATGCATTTTAGAGCATTGTAAAGTTCTACTCCCTCTATTTTACCAGGTCCATTCCATCACTAGACAACCATGCTCACAGACCACAGAAACACTAGCAATAAGAAAAGAGTTAATTACAAATGAACGTGCATATGGCATGTGTTTTGTACATCCAAGCACAAAGACTCTTTATTTTAAAGTTTTCAAAAGGTAAGTCTTAATATGCTCTAGTTTTTGGGGGACAAAAGTTTGCATTCAACTTAACAGAAGAACATACATAATCATTTTCATGTGAGTTTTTCAGAAGCACGGGAAATTTATTTCTTAGTAGGTTCAGGTGAGGGAATGCTTGAGGTTCTCACCAGGTTCAGGTGAGTAAGTGCTTCAGGTTATCACTGCAACTAATAGCCTCTTCCAAAGCATTAAAACTTTAAAAGGTAGGGTGACGACATATTACATATTTGCACTGACTACACTAGATTTTCTCCAGACAATTAATTTGGAACGGAGATACCTAGCGGTTGTGACAGCTATAACAAAACGGAGGAAGTAAATGAACACAGCAGGCTAATTAGTCTAGTAAATTAGATATGGGTTTGTGAGAGCCTGGCACTTCTATCTTTTTATCCGATAAAGACCAAAATTTAGGTCAGGATTACAAGTATTGGTCATAATTTGCTTCAACGCATGCTTTAGATACACGGTCGTTGGAATAACGAAAATCAAAGGAGTGTAAGTAGTGACACTAAGTTACCTGCCAGCATATTGCACCACAACCCACAGGTAGTGTAATAAAACAGTTGTAGTGGACACATAGTAAGCAGATAAGCTAGATGTGCTACCTTTTCATGATGCTGTTTTGCTATTTGCAAGAATTGGTCAGTAGCCTGGAAAGCCTTAGTCCTCACGTCACTAAAAAAACATTGAATGGATTAATTGAATTACCAGATGTTGCAAAAAGTGCAAGTACAGTAAGAACTAAAACAACAGGTTGTACTGTCATGATCATCACATTTTGCAATCTTGGCATTGACCGCTTAGGTTATTAACTTTTTGTAGTCAAATGTATAGCAACTTTTTTCTACAGTGAAATTGTGCCAGAACTTCTTTCGGACAAATTGTGCATCTAGTGCTCAAAGGATGTCTTCTAAGTTGTGAGATAAGATCACACGTTGTTTGCTCGTGTGACAGCTAAAGGTTGTAACTTACCTGTCTGGGTCAAATGTAAGTACAACAATGTTAGGCAGTATACGCGTTGCAATCTCTGTCATTTCGTAGTATGAACTAGTGACACTCAGCGCCATGATTCCTGGCAGGGTAATATAATAATTCATAGTTGATCACAGTAATCAATGGAAGAATGCTCTATCATTGTACAGCAGCACATCAGCTCAGGTTAACGTACCAGCTGCTCGAGCAGGAGGGAAGGTATCTCGTAAGGCACGAACTGTGAATGCATTGATCAATACTCGCTTCCTAGTCTGTAAGAATAACAAAGCCCATGTTAGCAAAGACTAAATATGATGGAACTGTAAAACTAGTAAATAAACTCTGTATCTAGGCTACAGAAGAAGATGCAGAAGTTGCACTATCAATCTATTCAGTTATGCTCTTATTTGGGGGCAGATTGTGTTTTTCTGGAAAAAAAAATCCAACCAGTACAATTTTGCCACCAGTAACCAGCCAGTTCAACAGAAAATTGAACCCTGCCCATGGAGAAAAAAGACTAGAAAAACATTTGGGATTTAGAGGCTTTAAAAAAACAGTGGTCAAAATTTCCCTAGATGTATGTGCCAATTGCTACATTTGTATTTCTCAACATCAAAAGTGCAGCATTTCTAAGTAACATTTCAAAAGAAAACTAGCAATAAAAGCAAACAACAAAAGGTCAGAGCATCTTTGAGACAAACCCCATCATTCATATAATTTGATATATTCCCAAGAAGAATCGTAGTGTTTGTCCGGATTGCGGGTTCTTCATCCACCTGTAGACAAACAACAATGCTTTTAGTACAACTGTAGTATAAACCTTCTCGTATTCAATAAGTCATCACTGGGTTAGAAAAGCTCAATTAGAAGGAAAGTCCACCTGGAGCTTAGAGAGATACTTCAAGAGAGATCCTGAGATTGTACGCTGAGATAACTACAGTAACGATCGGTGGATTAGCGCAAAGAAAAAACTTTCAGGAAAAATAAAGGGCCATGAAACAAACTAAAATCCCTGGATTTTTTCTTTAAAAACATAATACAGGAAATGCAAACCTAATGAAACACACATAATCAACTCAAACATAGGCCAAACATGAAAGTTCATGCAACTCACTTTTGGTGCCAATATAAGCATCGACTTCAATGTCAATTCACGGAGGAAAGAAGAAGTATCAGAGAACCCTGTGGCAACATGAGGAAAAACCTACAAATACATTAGACTCCTGTCAAATGCCAACATTCGAGAAACGCATGCAAATATCCATATACAAAAATATCACATACTTGTTCATCAACTGTTTGTGCTGCCAATGACTCTCCAAACTGATCTATGTGCTGCAAGAGACTAACTCGGATAGCTCGGTCATTCGAAGCAAAAAGCTTCACAATAGTCGGCAAAACCTGAAAAAGGCCATTATTCTCAACTTTTGTAAGAAGCCCTCAAACCAACTTTTTACTGAATGGCCAACTCTAACATGTACTGAGTGAAAGTAAAAAAATAAAGACAAACCTTGGCACTAAATTGGTCAGCTGGAAGCCAGGAACCCATCTTTAGCAGCACAGTCAAGGCTGGAGCAGCAGCTGAACCAAATTCAAGAGCAGATTGCAACACAGGGAGCAACTATTCACAAAGTAGACAACATATAAACATAAACAAGTAACTCCAGTTGATTGCACAGAATATAGCAAAAGTCCAAAGCAACAGAATCGTGGCCTCATGGGTTCAGTTTCACGTACCTTCTTCAGAACTATCTCACGGGGAAGCTGTTCTGCTATATTTGGGAGTTTCCGGAAAAAGCTATCTTTCTCAACACTGTCTTTTAAATTGAGAACTTCCATGAACTGGATGGTCTCTACCAACTTGTTCTGGAAAAACTCTGAAATGAACAGTCAAAATCGTTACTTAAGAAAAATAGTGCAAATAATCTGAATGGGACTAAGAACAACAGAATTATTACGAACAAATACTGAAGAACATAGGCATTAATAAAAGAAAATGGAACACAAAATAAAACGACAGTGTCTGCATGACAAGTAAAAACTACTGAACTTACCACTGTTGTCAATAAGTTTTGAAGGATTCATTCTACGAGAAGGTGTAGAACTCAAGAGCTTCTGGTAATCTGGAAGCAGAGACTGCAACCAAAAAAACAGAAATTATTTACTTTTAACAATCACAGAAACCATGTCAAAATAATGGTATATGGTACAGACAGTGGAGAATATGATAGATTCATGGAATAGATCCAGAACCAACCAAAAAAACCTGTGCAACCATGGAAGCTAACCTTTGGGATTGAAGCGATGTTGCGAAGGTCCTCTGTCCTGGTCAACTTTCCACCAGAAAAGAGCTCATAAATTAAGCACCCTGAAATGAATAACACATGATATCTTTTTAGCAGAAATTCACTAGTCATATGCTCTCACTATTTCATTATTCAGGACCTAAGAACCAATGTCGAAGGAAAAAAGAGAGATAGTGCACCAAACAAAAGTATCAACAAGGACAAACAACCGAAGAGTTAATATGATCTGAGTGTATTGGTTTAGACTACCCTTGAGCCGCATTACCATGAACACAAAAGAAACAGCATTTACCATGAAAGATCTAAAGCACTATGTGTATACGCACAGAGAGATCTTCATTATGAAATAACTGAACAACTGTCATTGGTTATGTAAGGAACAGCACTGTGCACAGCTGGTAAGGAACTGTTTGAAAATAGTTTTTTTTTCATTTCTAAGTTTCTAACTAGGAAAAATAAAAAGAATAACCCACACGATAACCCAATTCAGGAGAAGGAAACCTATTAGAATGCAGTAAGTTAGTTTAGCTCACCCAATCCCCAGGAATCAATCGCCCATGGAGGTGATTTTCTAATTGAAGCCCAATCTGACTTTGTCAGCTCCATTGGCTTGTATTGATTTCCAACTAACCATTCAAATTGCTGTGAAAGAACAATAAATATGAGAAGATCTTTTACATAGATTCAGATGTGCATATAATGTACAGGAAATGAGAAATATTTCCTGAACTTTTCTAGATTGACATAAAAGCATATCAGAAAGGGAAACTATATTTAGTGTCGTAAAGGGGTGGATTAAGTGTCATTACCAGCATGGGGCTACCAGCAGCTTCGTTATTGGCATCAAATTCTGAGAGAACATCAAAAGCATGAAGCTTCCAGTCCAGAGTTTGAGTAACAACTACACTGGCCAAGCATACGTTCCCATGAACCTGGAATTGATGAAAGGACAACAATCAGCTCATTTATGACCAAAGTACTGGCAGTGATTGTTGCAGTTATAAAATATCGCAATATCAGGTCACAGACACATAAATCTATATGTATCATTGTTCAACAAGTAATGTCTACTACATGCATTACATCGATCTTTTAAGTATCTATCAACAAGTGATGCCAGCTAACATGGTTGCCTTGACATCAGCTCATAGACATAAATGTATCACTGCAGTATAGCAAGAAAAACATGGTTGTCTGGTATCTAAGAACCTCTCAGAAGGGTAGTGTCAAGCAATAAAGGAGTAAGGTAAAGCAGAAACCAAATGATCAATGATATTTTTAGCAGAAACATGGTTGCCAACTGACTGCAGCTTAATACTTGGGGTTCATCTGCATCGACAAGGATATTTGGAATGTGAAGCTTGCAGAAAGATCTTGGTGGTTAGTTGTCCCGCATGATCAAATGCCAATGCTAGCATATATTCAACATTTTATAACGATTTGAAAAGATAAAGGGATTAAGGATCTCACAGAAAATCATTTCGGTATTAATGACAAAGGTTTATATGGTAAAGTTGCAGGCTGGCAGCCATGTAAATAACTAGAAAAACTCTATCAAAAGCCATGGAACCCAAAAACAAGGAAATTTTGAAAATGGCTAGTGCAAGCATGATGCAACAAGTCCATCAGGAATTCAGGATTACAGTGATACACATGAAATCTGCTCAAGTGTCTGGAACAAAATACAACTATACAAAGAGCAAGCAGCATCTCAGCAACCATTTAAAATAATCGAATCTACAAGTGAATGAACGATAGCAACAACAAGAAAAAAATTGATGAACAGCTTGAATGAAAAAAATTATATGGGTTACATTCCTTTTAAGGCGGGAACTTACGAGCTTGCAATCGTTGTTGAGAAAGCTCACAGCTTTTGATATCTGATGAAGACCCCAAGCAAAATACTCATCTCTGGAACACAAGGTACTAGCCATGGTAAGAATAAATTTCACTCACAAAAATAAGAAATCAAATATTGTGAACGAAAGAAAGCTAGGTTATTAAATCTTTTTACACAAGACCATTTTTAAAGATCCTCAGCGTTATGGAATCGCAACTCAGCTTGGTATTGGAATAAACACTATATTTGGTAAGTACGAGTTGAACAGCTATAATCTAATTAGCACAAATCATATCTCTCAGCTGTAACTAACATTAGGGTATACAATCTCAGCACAGATATGCCATGTTTGGTTAAAACATAAGACAACTGAATCTCATGGTACCTCTGTGTACCTCCCAGGTTCAGTTCCTTGATTTTTTCCGCGAGTGGTGTAACAGGCTCTGTAACTATATATATTGTGTGTTTTACAGAAGGTCCATCGGGAACTTCTGCTTCAGTACTGTGAAGAAAGGATAATATATTCGGATGGCGCACCTGCAATAGGAATAGCACTGAACTGACTTAGCAGATGCCTTAATGAGAAAACAAAAAGTTTGGTCCAACCAACAAATAAATCCTCCAATGCAGTAGAACCAGTACTTAATTCCCATAAAAAAGAAATGGTAGTTAAGTAGATAGATCGTGGGAAGGAAGTCATCCAAAAAAATAGTACAAAATGATGAGCACTGACCAAAGTATATTCGAACATTATGAGCAATGCGGAGAGATAGCACCATTATTATGAGAAATCTGCTTTCCATATTTATTTTTTCTATTTAAATTTTGGCCAGTTTTTTATACGATTTTATCGGTTACCACCACTCACTTCGCTCAAATCTGTTGACGCCATAGCAATCTAGTCACCTAGAACATCTCAAAAAAAAGGGTAACTTACTGTCCGTAATCTCTTGACACCATTTCGACCAGCGACCAAGTGCCTGTCTTGAGGGTTGCTCCCTGACAGCGAGAAAATAGAAACAGGCGATCCATCATCCTGGACAAGACAAGGGAAGAATTGCATTGTAAATGGCATACATATGTGGCAACCAGTAATGAAAATAACCAGGATAAAGTACACAAGATACAAAAAAAAAAACATCGCTGGTGGTAACCCAGGGAAATAAACCTGCTACTGTTAGAGATCAAAATCATGGTGAAAATAACCTGGGTGGAAATAAACTTTGCAATCCATTTGAAGCTCAACCATCCGCTTACCCAGATTATCAGCTACATAAGTACTGGATCTACCAATTACAGTTCCTGAGAGCACTGCATCCACCAATTTTACTTCCTACAGATGTACACTAACCCGAGACTGCTACAGAGCACAGGCTCTCACACAAGCTCCAGCGCGTAGGAGGCCCTCAAAGCAACGAAAGCATAAGCTAAAATCCCCACAGGAAACCGCGTACAATTAGCTCCCAACTCCCGAATAGCTAGTAGTTCAGCTCGAACTCGAAGAGCTCGGCGTGCCCTATGGGGATCCAGCCGATCGGGAGACGGGAGGGTGGGTACCTTGGAGGCGCCGCGGTGGTGCGCCCAGGAGCCCCAGGCGGAGGCGTGGGGCTCGCCAATGGTGTAGGGGAAGTCCTTGAGGCCCGATCCGGATCCCGCGACCACATCCTTGAGGAACTTGAACATTTTATTCTGCTACTCCCCCGGCGTGCTTCCCCCCTCGATTCTCCGCCGGATTTTTGGTCTTCCCCGATCGCCTCCCCCGGCGGTGGGTGGCTCGTGCGGAGGAGGAGGCGAGGTAGATCCGGGGAGGACGACGACGAGGGAGGTAGAGGGGAAACCGGCACGAGGCGAGGGTGACCTGACCTACCTGGAAGAGGAGGAAGATGGGTCGCTTTTTTGCATATACCCCCCTTGCCTATGAGAATCTCGAACGGGATTGCTGGACAGGCAGGCTGACAGCTCATAGTTAGGAGGTCTGATTAGGAATTCTTTGCCACGTCAAATTGCGTGATTCCCACTTGCCTAACGTGGTGTAGCAGGGCTCGTGCAAGTAGAAACTTCACTCGAGGGCGGACTCTGGTCTACAGGGCAAGATAGTCGCGTGGCTTTGAGATCCTTGGTCCTCTTCAAATTCAACGAAATTTCATTACAAACTCAGGAGGATTCGTTACATGGCATGCCTAGGTATCAAGTGACTTAGATTTAACTGAATTCACGCCATCAAGCCTCAGATACAAACTAGTTGCAACTTATGCGTGATTCATAGGCTACCACGAATCTTGAAACAAATTTTATGGTGTCGATATATCTTTTTTCTTAGTTCTGTCGTATTAGCACGAATCACGAAGTAAAACTAATGAGCAGTGAGTTGAGTGCGACATAATAAAAACTAGAAGGATACCCCGCGCGTTGCAGTGGGAATCTTCTAAGATATTCTCTAAATGAAATGGTATAATACATATGTAATATGAATTGTCTGTAGAAGTATGCAATATTCAATTGGCCAAAATAGTTGAGATGCTAAATTTAATTCACATTATTTTTTATATTTGATGGCTATAAATTAGCTATGTGGATATTTTAATCAAAAAATGGTGACATAGATAGCTTGCATGCAAGGATACATCAATAATGATATATTAGTGGGGATGACATGGATATTTGATTGGCTAATGGAATAGATGATGTGTATGGCTTGCATGTAGAGATAGACTAACATTAATTGTAATTAGTGGGGTTTTGCTTTATAAGAAGTATAGATTGGACGTGTAATTTCTAGCAAATACGTTTTTATATATCTTATCTGTTTTGTAGAATTTGAAATCATATGATAGAGATATGCTGTACCAGTCTCTTACTTATGTATCCAGTAGGATCGGGAGCAAAAAAGAAGGAGCGTATTTCGGTCTATAAGAACATATGCTGCTGCTTGCGGAAAATAAATTATAAAGTATATGAAAGAAAAATTGGACATGTACATATTCGTGTTAGTTGGTTTGGTTGTTTGTAAATGAGAAGACAAGAATTGCGACGTGTGCTAAAAAGATAAGTTGGTTGTTTGAATTTACTATTCATCCAGGAGTATATGCTCTCGGGAAGCAAAACTCCATGCTTGAGCATATACAGCACATAAACATTTAAGGGAAAATCTACCGAACGGCGTCGCACCACCAACGCTCCCATGCGGCGTGCATCAAAACCGCATCGCGCCCGTTAGGGACCGCTTACATCTTATCCCTTTGCTGCCCTTATCCCTCTCACCATTCCCACATTTGCTCTCCACCACTCATTCTCTTTCTCTCTAGTAGTAGCGCCGCGCGGAGAGCCCGAAGAGGCGCCGGCGACGCGGAGGTTGCTGCCGGTGAGGATGCGGCGCGACGTCGCCGGCGACGAGCACGGAGCGGAGAGCACCGCCGACCACGGAGCGGATAGTCCGCCGCCGGGGACGAGCGCGCAGCCGGAGAGCAACGCCAACCTCGGAGCAGGGAGTCCGCCGCCGTCGAGCGTGAGGAAGATGTTGTCGTCTTCGAGCGCGAGGAAGAGGCTACGGTCGTTGAGCACGAGGAGGCCATCGACGCAAGCACATCCAGACATCTGCCAGATGGGGAATCGGGAGGCCGGCGCATTGCGTAGCAGAAATTCCCTCTTCTGCACTCTCTCGATCTGCTGTTCTACTCTTGATTTGTTTTTTCCGTGGAGATACTCTTGATTTCTGCATGTGGACTTAATCTGAAGTGACTTCTACTCCGTAGTTGCATGTCCATCAATTCTTGGTGGACTATGGATTCCTGACGCTATGGCTCTAGATTTTGAAGCCTGTACTGGAAACCTGGTAGCTAGCACCAATTAAACCGGGCAATTAGGCTTAATTTACCTGGTAGTTACTGTAATCTCATAACTATTGCATACTTAACATGAAAATTATGCAACAGCTGAACCTGGCAGCTAGGGCCTAATTAATATGTCAACTAGGTTTAAGTAATCTGGGAACAAGTAACAATTAATTTTGTCTCACACTTAGTGTAGTATTGGTAATATGGCAATTAGAAATACTTAATCCGGCAATTAGAAACAGAGATGGGCTGCTGCTGCGAGCGGTCATGTCAGAAACTTCACCTCGTTAAAATTTTGTGGCTGAGAATTTTTCCATCTGCTTGTTTGTTTTTGGCTCTGACACCATACGTGCGCATGCAAGTACTATTTGTCGCGAATGGCTAAGACATTGGACTATCGCACTAGTATCGCATGGAGTAATTAAAATATGGGCCGCCGCACGGGACACCTTTTGTGCGGCGCCGCCATGTAGCAAAGTCCAACATTTAAATGTATGTATTGCCACGGATACACTTCGTGCAGCCATTAATTATCATATTATATTACAAATAAACCCTGATGATCACATGTATGGGTGCGCACGCACTGAATGTAACACGTATCTAACGCCGTCTAACTGAACCGTCTAGCTCTTTTCCTTCCACAACTCCTGCGGCAAGCGCATTTCATGTCCTTTTTGTTTTTGCTTCGAAATAGGCTTTCGTCCCGCTATATTAATATAGCAACCACGATACAACAAGCATGCTGAACCAACAGAAAAAAGAAGAAAAGGAAGAAAAAGAAAAAGAATGCCAACAGCGGCAGATCGACAAGAACGAGGACAACCCGTCACCGTTGCGCCTCCCGGAAAAGTCCTACCACGCTCCTAGTACTCTGAACCACCGCGTACCACACAACACCTTCAACAAGGAGAACGACGATGTCGTCGCTGCTGTCCGGACTAATCCTAGGGTTTCCCCCGGTACACGGAGGGAATTGGGTGAGGGAGTACACCCGACGCCCTCCAGGAAGGCAAGGCGGCGCCCTTGGGCGTCACCGCGAGGGTGTCGGCAAAGCCAACATGGATTTCTCCCAACCCCCAACACCACCACCCTGTTCATCCGAAGTGCTCCACCCAACCATCCACCCACAAGCACACGCCACCACGGTCTTGAAGTCATCCTCGCTGTCTCCCCGGTGGTCCTCGGCGCAGGGCCTAGGATGAGGTGACTGAAGATAGCAGGGCCAGGGGAAGCAGCACCGTAGCCAAGCGGGAGGGAACTACCTCCACCGCAATCGCGGGAGCCGACCGGACATGGCAGCACGGGCCAACCAGGCCCGCTTGGCCCAGTACGCCCACACCGCCAAGCTACAACTAGCCGGCCATGGCGCCGCTGCCACCACCGCCCCAGCACCACCAGATTTAAATATATTTAACATATATAGGCGAGTTCGTACATATTTGAATTCAGCCAGATGGAAACATAAACTAAAACTAATAACGGCCTTCTACATGCCGAAATGGTTGTAGAAGGTCGTGTAGTCGCCGCCGTCGTCGTCGTCGCTCGAGTTGCCGGCGTCCTCGGGCGGCGGTGCCTCATACCAGCGGCTAGAACCCTGGCCAGGGTCGCCGGCGCGTGGCGGCGTCAGCCGGTAGAGATCGTCGCTGCTACTCTCCTCGAGCTTGATCAGCGGCACGGGCCTAGGCGCGACGTTCGTTGCGGTGGCCGGTGCAGCGACGCAGACGGCGCGTTGCCGCGCGGCAGCCAGGTCCAGCAGGCGACGCTGCTGCTCCGCCCCCTGCCGCTCCTAGTCCCGCCTGGACCAGTCAAGCGCGGCGTCGATGGGGAGCGCGTTGTCAACGGGGACAAGGTCTTTGAGCGACCTGGCGACCGCCTCCGCCACCGCTGACATAGGCATCCCCAATGGGTCTGCCGAAGATAGTATCTGGGGTTTATTGAAGGCCCACAACCCGAAGGATAAGAAGATTCGGAAGCCCAAGATACTATTAAGAAAAGCTAGAGTTGTAATAGGACTCACTGTTTGTAATCTTGCGGGATGGATTAGAAACCCTCCCGGACTCTGTAAACTTGTGTATCACGAATCCCTCGGCTCCACCTCCTATATAAGGGGGAGTCGAGGGACAAAGAAAGTATTGAATCATTGTTTAACAAACCCTAGTTTTTACATTGTCGAGCACTTTTCGGCTGAAACCTTCGAGATCTACTTGCCCTCTACATCCAACGAAACCCTAGTCTACTACTTGTAGGCATTGACAAGTCAATACCTTGTCAATTGGCGCCGTCTGTGGGATTTAGAGGCGACAAGGAGCTGATCTCGATGGCACGTTCAAGATCGCCGACTTCGTCGGTAGCAAGCAACATCATGGACAGAGGTAAACAGATCGAAACTGGTCTCGTTGATTTTGTTCCTCACCCGCCCTCCCGTTTGGATGCATATGCGTATCTGGAGGAGCCCATGGAGATGACGTTCGGAAAGTTTCACTTCCGCGTCGAGAAAGAAGGAGCATATTGTAACATCCCAAAAAATTTCAAAACAAAACAAATGAATTTCCCTAGTTCCAAATTTTGGAACCAACAAAAACTTTTATTGAATTCAGTTTGAGGCATAGTGATCTTGCTCAATTCTTGTGCAATTGCCATGATTTCTTGTTATAGTAGTTTGAAATAACCTTAAACCCTAAACCTCACCCCTCTTTTCACCATCCTAGTTAAAATAAAATAAAAGGAAATTAAATAAGAAAAAGGCATATGTGCCTATGGCTATAATTATAAATCTTTACCCTAGACCTTTCCACTTTGTTTAGAGGTTTGGAAAACCTTCACACACCTTACCTAGTACTTATCAAACCTAATTCAAGTTGTTTCCAAAAAAAAACTAAAAATGCCATGGAGGCATATGTGAGTAAAATAGCAAATTTGTGGATTTGGGAATCTTGACCCTCAGACTTGTTGTGAATGGTGGGATCACTCCTCTATACCATTTCATCACTCAACAACACCATTTGGGTCAAGCCAAGTCAAATTCAAACTCAAATGCAACATATGCATAGAGGCATATGTGACACATAGCCATTTCACCAAATTTTGCCCTATGACTTTAAACCTTGACCAAATGATGGGAAACCATCTCCAAACCTAATATAACACTAAATTGACCCTAACCCATGCCTAAGTAAAGCAAGGTGAACAATTTACAAGAATAATAAAATTTGACACATCATCTCTTATGTGTTATGGCCATTTTTGCAAATCTTTGCAAAAGACCATTTGAAATGGTTTCAATGGTTTGGAAATGTTTCTAAACTAATAAGAATCACATTAGAGTCAAGAAAAGTCAAATCAAATGGAGAGAAATCAAATAGTGAGAAAATCCCAATTTCACTCACATACAACTTAGGCCAAATTGCAAATCTCCACCATAGGCCACCATTACTTGATCTATTGCTTGTAGAATACTTATATAAGATAAACAAACACAAATGCATCAAAGAAAATAGAATCAAATCCAAGAAAATCTCAAAACCAACATACATGTGATAATGGTCAAATTTGGGTTTTATAAAATGTTCACCACTTTACCCCCTGGTTTTGACTTTTCTTCAAACTAAACTTGGTCAACCATTGACATGTCATCCAAGACCTTGTCAAGGTGAACAACTTTCATGTTGACCACCATTACTAATGTTGACCAGGTTGACCAGAATGATTGTGACAAGTGGTGATGTTGAAACAAAGAGAAGATGACCTCAAATTTGAAACTTTGCAAAACAACTCCAAAATGAACACCATCACCACCAATCTTTCACATTAATTATATATTTGAGCTCCACCAAAAAGATTTCCAAAATTCCAACATTTACTTCATGCGGCCATTTCATCAAACACTTTGTGTGCACAAATCTGGAAAGTTGTTACATGCTATTAACCTCTGGATTCTTGCCTAAACACCTTTCTCCCTTTCATCATTGTTGCTCTAGTACCATCCCTGCATCATCCTATGCCCTGCATCCCTAAGGAAAGTGAATCCATGATCATATTTCTTCCATGCCATGTACCATGCCGGCCACCTTTGGTCACTCTCTCTGGCACTCATCTCTCCCCCTCACCATGTCTACTGACTTCCCTACCCTCCACCGAGCATGATCGTACTAGCCCTACGCAAAGAGACGCACGCTAGTGGCCAGAACGCGCGCGCCCAGTGCCATGCCACGGCATGCCCGTGCATGCGGTGAGCGCGCCCCGACCCCATCCTGGACACGACAGAGCAACTCTGGTCTAGTCGCCCTCGTCCTTCCCTTCCTCTCCTCTCGCGTGTGCTCACTCATCAACCTACCAGGACCTTGCCAGACATGCTCGCTTGGTCGCGCACGCCCCATCATCGTCGCCATGATCAGAGCTTGGCCGCCAAGTACTGTCCCCGTCGCATAAGCTACCCGAGCGCTCCCATCGTCCCCTGGACGCGCCAGCTACACCCAGAGCCTCGCCTAGACGTCGCCTACACGACGCGCCCCCTATCTTGCCCCTTCGCAGCCCGCAGCGCCATGGTCGTCGTCGACCTTCCGCCGCATCCACGGCACCCCTCCATCCGCTATAAATAGAGGAGATCCGAGCCACCATTCTTCACACAATCTGCTCCCCTCTCATCCCTGCCTCTTCTCCACCCACCAATTTGACCCCACCTCGCCGGAGCAGCCCCAATCGCAAGCTCATCCCCGCCGGAGCCCGCAGATCATCTGCATCGACTGGAGCCGCCCCAAGCCTCGCCACGGTACCAGGAGCCTCTACACCATCGACAACGTCGCCTCGCACCTCTCCCTCGATCGCCGGCGGCCTGGAACGCCCTCCGACCCCCTACCTCCGTCGCCAGCACGCCCTCCTCTCGCCGGAGAAGAAGAACTCCCTCAGCCGTGCGATCGTCGTCTGATCCGACGGTCGGCGTTGCGTACCGTTTCGGTAAGGAAATGACCCACTGACGTGTGGGACCCCATGTCAGCAGGCCCGAACCATTACTGGGCCAGTTCCTCTGTTCAAACCGTTTCAGCCCAGTTAGTTTCCCGCGCTGGCCCTTTTATTTAAATTTGGTTAATTCTTTTAGTTTGAAAATCAATACTGGTGCAGTGCTAGAATTTAAATAATTTCAAATATACAAATCCAAATCTTGTGATTCAAAATGTTCCAGAAAGCTTATGAATTGATCTAGCTAACCCCACTGGATTCAACCCCATAACTTGTGTATATTTTGAAAAGCAAAAATAACAAATCAGATACTTTTCAGTTTTCAAATAAATATTAAAAATCAACCCTTTTGAATTTTGAGGTGATTCCACCTCACATAATTCACATTTCACAAACTCTATTTGTTTATGTAAAAATATGATATAGGTACTGTGTATGATCATGGGCTAGAAGCAAAATATTGGCTATGTAGTCAATACTAGTCCATTTAAACTATTTCAAATTTTAGGAAATTAAATCTATGAGGTGTAGCACCTCATTTAAATCATTTTCTCAAGTGTTATGAAGTAAGGTGATGACCTCTATTGCTTAGGTTCACACTTGCTCACTTGAGGAACTTAAATCAAAATAGTAGTTAGATTACAATGGTTATTTAAATCACATGAGATGATGAATCTCATTTAAATCATTTTCTCAAATAATAAGTGTGAAGTGTTGACCTTGGTCAACATGTGATCATACCTGGTTATTTGAGAAGATTAAATATTAAGAAGATTCAATGGGAGGAAATTATTTTCTCCAAAGAACTACATAGAAACCCTAACTCCAATTTCAATGAGAGGAAATTATTGTCCTATAAATATGTAAGAAACCCTAGTATAATTTGTGAATAAATGTTAAGTAGTGATGCTAGACCTTTGTGTGAGACAATAAGGTTAATTAAGATTACTTAAGTGTTGTTTGGTGATTGTATCCTCGTATTCGTTTATAGACGCTAGTACCGGAGACTATCAAGAGGAAGAGGTCTTCTACCAGGAGGAAGAGCCAGAAAACTTTGATCACCTCACCAATCAAGGCAAGCTAATATTCTTGCAAAGTACAAAGCTCTACAAGAGCAAGGCACCATTACTTTTATTTTATGCTTAATGCTCCTATCCCAAGTTTTTACTTTACAAGCTTTACTAAATTTGGTTTATCAAAGTACTTCTTGATTCATGATTCACTTAGTTTAGTTATGGAGTAGTACAAGAGTATCAAACTTAGCCTAGAGCAATCCAAGTTACTTAGCACCCCTCATAACTAGTTGCTAGTGCTAAAGATTAAAATTGACTACTATAGATGGGAACTTGTGAAAACCAATGACTTTGAAAACCTTGGAATGAGGAGTCATTCTATTGAAAGATTTTGAAGGTGAATATGACTTGTGAATGACTTGGTGAATTTTACCAAAGCGATGGTTGGGTTCGGATGCGATACCATTCCAATTTTACAAGTACCCCCACAATACCTGAATCTTTGTAAGGCTTAGCTGGAAATTTATGTGTCTTAGTATGGGTTCCCTCTAAAACAAGCGTCATCGGGGTTATGCCGGAAGCTGCCTCTACAACAAAAGGGATGATGTGAAATGACGTGAAATGAGGTGAATGTCCGGCCCAAGCCCTGTGCAGTTCCCGAGTCGACTGTCTGTCTTCACCGGGAGGCCAAGCTCATGGGGAGAGGTGCCTATACTAGGGTATGTAAATGAAAGGTTAGGATTCGTAGTTCGCGTACTGCGTACGATAAATCGGGGCCGATTACCCCCGACGAACTATTGCAATTGTTGTGGCACAAGTGTACAACCTCTGCAGAGTTAAACCTATTCGAATAGCCGCGTCCGCGGTCATGGACGATTGGAAAGGCCATACTTGTTCCGTCATCAGAACTTTTCTAAAAATATGAATGGTGACTTGTGAATTGAATTGAAAGGTGAATTTGACTTTGAATCACAACTGAGTTGTGGCAATGCCACTAATGTTCCCACTTGAGTTAAGTTAGGCAAATGAAGGGGCTTTGATTACTAAAGTGTTTATGAAATAAAACTGGCTTTATGCAAATGAAACTAGAGCTTAGAAACCCCTTACTATAGTTGATAGTATTTACCTGAGTATTAGTTTGCGAGTACTTTAAAGTACTCATGGCTGTGTCCCTGGCTATTCAAATGGCCAGACTATGAAGAGGAGTACCAGAACCCGGAAGAAGGACAGCAGGACGTCTACGACAACTAGGATCACTCCTGACGTCAACAGTTGCATGTGGAATAGATGGACTACTACTACGCTATTTCGCTTCCGCTATGTGTTATGTAATTGATCAATAGAACTTCTATTCTTGTAATGAGACTGGATCATGTGATCCTTTATTTGTAAGACGATTATGTGTTGTAATGAATGATGTGTTGTGATATCAATCTATTATGTCTCGCAAAAACAATATTCCTGGGATTGCGAGGAATGGCACAATAGGCATCTGGACTTAAAAATCCGGGTGTTGACAAGTTGGTATCAGAGCCATTGTTTGACCTTAGGAGACCCTAGTTAGAATGGACGTCTGAAAAACTTAGTTTCCAAAAACCAATGAAGTGAATATTTGTGAAAACTTGTTCTTACTCTTATCCTTGAGATCCTTTTTCAAAAATGAGAAAATCTATACTCTAATTTCTTTGCAAGCCTACCTAAAATTTTGCACACTTGACTATTTCTTTAACTTACTTATCCTAATTGCTCACAGATGAAGTACCAATGGGAGTTCTATCAGCTTGGTCCCGGAGGCAACCTAAGGTTCGAAAAGGATTTGAAGCAATGATACGTCTCCGACGTATCAATAATTTCTTATGTTCCATGCCACATTATTGATGATATCTACATGTTTTATACACACTTTATGTCATATTTATGCGTTTTCTGGAACTAACCTATTAACAAGATGCCGAAGTGCCGGTCCTCGTTTTACTGCTGTTTTTGGTTTCAGAAATCCTAGTAAGGAAATATTCTCGGAATCGGACGAAATCAAGACCCGGGTTCCTATTTTTCCCGGAACCATCCGAGAACACCCGAGAGTCGCCGGAGGGAAGCCCCAGGGGCCCACACCACACCGCGGCGCGGCCGGAGGGGGTTCGCGCCGCCCTATGGTGTGGTGGCCCCGAGGCCCCTCCGAGGCTGCCCTTACGCCTATTTAAAGCCTCCGTCGCGAAAACCCTATTACGGAGGACGAAACCCACGGAAACCTTCCGGAGCCGCCACCATCGCGAAGCCAAGATCCGGGGGACAGGAGTCTCTGTTCCGGCACCTGCCGGAGCGGGAAGTTCCCCGGAAGGCTTCTCCATCGACACCGCCTGCCATCTCCACCGCCATCTTCATCACCGCTCGCTGCTCCCATGAGGAGGGAGTAGTTCTCCATCGAGGCTCGGGGCTGTACCGGTAGCTATGTGGTTCATCTCTCTCCTATGTACTTCAATACAATAATCTCATGAGTTGCCTTACATGATTGAGATTCATATGATGATGCTTGTAATCTAGATGTCATTGTGCTAGTCAAGTGAGTTTTACTTATGTGATCTCCGGGAGACTCCTTGTCCCACGTGTGTAAAGGTGACGAGTGTGTGCACCGTGTGGGTCTCTTAGGCTATATTTCACAGAATACTTATTCACTGTTATGAATGGCATAGTGAAGTGCTTATTTATATCTCTTTATGATTGCAATGTGTCTTGTATCACAATTTATCTATGTGCTACTCTAGCAATGTTATTAAAGTAGTTTTATTCCTCCTGCACGGTGTAATGGTGACAGTGTGTGCATCCGTGTTAGTACTTGGCGTATGCTATGATCATGATCTCTTGTAGATTGTGAAGTTAACTATTGCTATGATAGTATTGATGTGATCTATTCCTCCTACATAGTGTGAAGGTGACAGTGTGCATGTTGTGTTAGTACTTGGTTTAGTCGTGTTGATCTTTCTTGCACTCTAAGGTTATTTAAATATGAACATTGAATTGTGGAGCTTGTTAACTCCGGCATTGAGGGTTCGTGTAATCCTACGCAATGTGTTCATCATCCAACAAAAGAGTGTAGATTATGCATTTATCTATTCTGTTATGTGATCAATGTTGAGAGTGTCCACTAGTGAAAGTCTAATCCCTAGGCCTTGTTTCTAAATACTGCTATCGCTGCTTGTTTACTGTTTTACTGCGTTACTATTGCTCCGTTACAACTGCTCATATTCATTCATACCACCTGTATTTCACTATCTCTTCGCCAAACTAGTGCACCTATTAGGTGTGTTGGGGACACAAGAGACTTCTTGCTTTGTGGTTGCAGGGTTGCATGAGAGGGATATCTTTGACCTCTTCCTCCCCGAGTTCGATAAACCTTGGGTGATCCACTTAAGGGAAACTTGCTGTTGTTCTACAAACCTCTGCTCTTGGAGGCCCAACACTGTCTACAAGAATAGAAGCTCCCGTAGACATCAAGCACTTTTATGGCGCCGTTGCCGGGGAGGAAAGGTAAAAAGGCACTCATACTCCGGTTCCGTGTAACAGTACTTTTCTGGCGCCATTGTGTTTGTGCTCGAAGCTATTTCCTTTAGATCCTGCAATTGCATCTTTTTGTTTCTTGTTTACACTAGTTAGGCATAATGGACAACAATGAGCTTCTTATTCTATTTCCTGATTTAAGACATGGATGGTTTGATGCGAAAATTAAAAAACCTATGGAACCTTATTTGCATGCTCGGTAGTAATATTAGTATGAACGCTTTGAACACCATTGTTGATAATGATATAGAAAGTTCTAAGCTTGGGAAGCTGGTTTTCATGATCTTTTTAGTCCCCCAAGCATTGAGGAGAAAATTTTCTTTGATGATACTTTGCCTCCTATTTATGATGATTATAATGATAGTGGTCTTTTGGTGCCACCTACTATGGAGAGTAAATTTTGTTGTGATTATACTATGCCTCCTACACTTGATGAGAATAATAATGATAGCTACTTTGTTGAATTTGCTCCCACTATTACTAATAAAATTGACTATGCCTATGTGGAGAGTAATAATTTTATGCATGAGACTCATGATAAGAATGCTTTATGTGATAGTTATATTGTTGAGTTTGTTCATGATGCTACTGAAAGTTATTATGAGAGAGGAAAATATGGTTGTAGAAATTTTCATGTTACTAAAATGCCTCTCTATGTGCTGAAATTTTTGAAGCTACACTTGTTTTATCTTCCTATGCTTGTTACTTTGCTCTTCATGAACTTGTTTATTTACAAGATTCCTTTGCATAGGAAGAATGTTAGACTTAATGTGTTTTGAATTTGCCTCTTGATGCTCTCTTTTGCTTCAACTACTATTTCTGGCGAGTGCATCATTAAAACTGCTGAGCCCATCTTAATGGCTAAAAAGAAAAGAACTTCTTGGGAGATAACCCATGTGTTATTTTGCTACAGTACTTTGTTTTATATTTGTGTCTTGGAAGTTGTTTACTACTGTAGCAACCTCTCCTTATCTTAGTTTTGTGTTTTGTTGTGCCAAGTAAAGTCTTTGATAGTAAAGTGAATACTAGATTTGGATTACTGCGCAGAAACAGATTTCTTTGCTGTCACGAATCTGGGCCTAATTCTCTATAGGTAACTCAGAAAATTATGCCAATTTACGTGAGTGATCCTCAGATATGTACGCAACTTTCATTCGATTTGAGCATTTTCATCTGAGCAATTCTGGTGCCATTTTAAAATTCGTCTTTACGGATTGTTCTGTTTTGACAGATTCTGCCTTTTATTTCGCATTGCCTCTTTTGCTATGTTGGATGAATTTCTTTGATCTATTAATGTCCAGTAGCTTTATGCAATGTCCAGAAGTGTTAATAATGATTGTGTCACCTCTAAACATGTTAATTTTTATTATGCACTAACCCTCTAATGAGTTTGTTTTGAGTTTGGTGTGGAGGAAGTTTTCAAGGGTCAAGAGAGGAGGATGATATACTATGATCAAGGAGAGTGAAAGCTCTAAGCTTGGGGATGCCCGGTGGTTCACCCTCGCATATTTCAAGAAGACTCAAGCATCTAAGCTTGGGGATGCCCAAGGCATCCCCTTCTTCATCGACAAATTATCAGGTTCCTTCTCTTGAAACTATATTTTTATTCGGCCACATCTTATGTACTTTACTTGGAGCGTCTGTGTGCTTTTGTTTTTGTTTTTGTTTGAATAAATGCTTGTGTGGGAGAGAGAGACACGCTCCGCTGGTTCGTATGAACACATGTGTTCTTATCTTTTAATTTTCATGGCAAAGTTTCTTCTTCGTTAAATTGTTATATGGTTGGAATTGGAAAATACTACATGTAGTAATTATAAAATGTCTTGGATAATTTGATACTTGGAAATTGTTGTGCTCATGTTTAAGCTCTTGCATCATATACTTTGCACCTATTAATGAAGAAACACATAGAGCTTGCTAAAATTTGGTTTGCATAATTGGTCTCTGTAAAGTCTAGATAATTTCTAGTATTGAGTTTGAACAACAAGGAAGACGGTGTAGAGTCTTATAATGTTTACAATATGTCTTTTATGTGAGTTTTGCTGCACCGTTTCATCCTTGTGTTTGTTTCAAATAACCTTGCTAGCCTAAGCCTTGTATCAAGAGGGAATACTTCTCATGCATCCAAAATCCTTGAGCCAACCACTATGCCATTTGTGTCCACCATACCTACCTACTACATGGTATTTATCCGCCATTCCAAAGTAAATTGCTTGAGTGCTACCTTTAAAATTCCATCATTCACCTTTGCAATATATAGCTCATGGGACAAATAGCTTAAAAACTATTGTGGTATTGAATATGTATTTATGCACTTTATCTCTTATTAAGTTGCTAGTTGTGCGATAACCATGCTTCTGGGGACGCCATCAACTATTCTTTGTTGAATATCATGTGAGTTGCTATGCATGTCCGTCTTGTCCGAAGTAAGAGAGATCTACCACCTTAATGGTTGGAGCATGCATATTGTTAGAGAAGAACATTGGGCCGCTAACTAAAGCCATGAATCATGGTGGAAGTTTCAGTTTTGGACATATATCCTCAATCTCATATGAGAATAATAATTGTTGTCACATGCTTATGCATTTAAGAGGAGTCCATTATCCGTTGTCCATGTTGTCCCGTATGGATGTATAAGTTGAGAATAATCAAAAGCGAGAAATCCAAAATGCGAGCTTTCTCCTTAGACCTTTGTACAGAGCGGCATGGAGGTACCCCATTGTGACACTTGGTTAAAACATGTGCATTGCGATGATCCGGTAGTCCAAGCTAATTAGGACAAGGTGCGGGCACTATTAGTATACTATGCATGAGGCTTGCAACTTGTAAGATATAATTTACATAACTCATATGCTTTATTACTACCGTTGACAAAATTGTTTCATGTTTTCAAAATAAAATCTCTAGCACAAATATAGCAATCGATGCTTTCCTCTTTGAAGGACCTTTCTTTTACTTTTATGTTGAGTCGGTTCACCTATTTCTCTCCACCTCAAGAAGAAAACACTTGTGTTAACTGTGCATTGATTCTTACATACTTGCATATTGCACTTGTTATATTACTCTATGTTGACAATATCCATGAGATATACATGTTACAAGTTGAAAGCAACCGCTGAAACTTAATCTTCCTTTGTGTTGCTTCAATACCTCTACTTTGAATTATTGCTTTATGAGTTAACTCTTATGCAAGATTTATTGATGCTTGTCTTGAAGTGCTATTCATGAAAAGTTTTGCTTTATGATTCATTTGTTTACTCATGTCATTACCATTGTTTTGATCGCTGCATTCATTACATATGCTTACAATAGTATGATCAAGGTTATGATGGCATGTCACTTCAGAAATTATCTTTGTTATCGTTTTACCTGCTCGGGACGAGCGTAACTAAGCTTGGGGATGCTGATACGTCTCCGACGTGTCGATAATTTCTTATGTTCCATGCCACATTATTGATGATATCTACATGTTTTATACACACTTTATGTCATATTTATGCGTTTTCCGGAACTAACCTATTAACAAGATGCCGAAGTGCCGGTCCACGTTTTCTCGCTGTTTTTGGTTTCAGAAATCCTAGTAAGGAAATATTCTCGAAATCGGACGAAATCAAGACCCGGGTTCCTATTTTTCCCGGAACCATCCAGAACACCCGAGAGCCGCCGTAGGGAAGCCCCGGGGGCCCCACACCACACCCGGCACGGCCGGAGGGGGCCGCGCCGCCCTATGGTGTGGTGGCCCCGTGCCCCCTCCGAGGCTGCCCTTCCGCCTATTTAAAGCCTCCGTCGCGAAAACCCTATTACGGAGGACGAAACCCACGAAACCTTCCGGAGCCGCCGCCATCGCGAAGCCAAGATCCGGGGGACAGAGTCTCTGTTCCGGCACCTGCCGGGAGCGGGGAAGTGCCCCCGAAGGCTTCTCCATCGACACCGCTGCCATCTCCACCGCCATCTTCATCACCGCTCGTTGCTCCCATGAGGAGGAGTAGTTCTCCATCGAGGCTCGGGGTCGTACCGGTAGCTATGTGGTTCATCTCTCTCCTATGTACTTCAATACAATAATCTCATGAGCTGCCTTACATGATTGAGATTCATATGATGATGCTTGTAATCTAGATGTCATTGTGCTAGTCAAGTGAGTTTTACTTATGTGATCTCCGGAGACTCCTTGTCCCACGTGTGTAAAGGTGACAGTGTGTGCACCGTGTGGGTCTCTTAGGCTATATTTCTGTTATCACCAGAATTTGACCGGATCAGAGGTGGGCCGTGATTGGAGATGGGCTTGAAGAATATATATAGAAGGAATACATGAATCGGCCTTGTATACCAAGTTTGGGCTAATTGCCCGTGTATCTGTAACATAGTAGATCGCATCTTAGTTTAGAAGTTAGAGTTTTACCCGTGCACGGTTCGGTGCACGCCTGAATTAGAAAGTCCCCTGGACTATAAATATGTATCTACGGTTTATGGAATAAACAACAACCAACGTTCACCACAACCAATCTCGGCGCATCGCCAACTCCCCCGTCTCGAGGGTTTCTTCCGGGTAAGCACCATGCTTCCTAGATCGCATCTTGCGATCTAGGCAGCCGCACGTTTATTCGTCCTCCATGCGTTGCTCGTGCTCGAAGCCTTTTTGATGGCGAGCAACGTAGTTATCATAGGTGTTTTAGGGTTAGCATTGTTCTTCGTATCATATGCTATCGTCGTGCAACCCTTAGGCATCTAGCCGCCCTTACGCCTGTCACGGGTGTAAGGGCGGCACCCCGCTTGATCATCGTTTAGTAGATCCGATCCATTACGATTGCTCCTTGTTCTTCAAGGATTAGTTTAATATCTGCAATAGTTAGGCCTTACAAAGGGTTGGAGGATCCAGCGGCGTGTAGGGTGTCGTTTGCTAGTCCTAGACAGGATGTTCCGGGGATCAACCTCGTGTTGGTTTTTAGGCCTTGTCTAGGACCGGCTCACGATCACCGTGCGTGGCCACGAGGCCCAATCGTGAGTAGGATGATCCGATTATGCGGTGAAAACCCTAAATCGTCGTAGATCGTTTTAGCTTTATCTTGATCAAGCAGGACCACCATATATTCGTACACCTTGTACGAATCATGGGTGGATCGGCTCTTTGAGCCGATTCACAGGATAACCTGAGAGCCGATCGAGGCTCGTATTTAATGTTTACGTGTATGCCATGCAGGAAACTAAGCGAGGCATCATCCAACACCTTCCCGACCGGGTATAGGTCGGGTGGCACGCCCTTGCATCAAGCATCGGACGTGTGCGCGAAGGCTTTGCGGGCCGTCGCTCGGAGGGACCGGGGCCAGCCGCAGTCCCGGGAGATTCCCGCTCTACGGTGTTGCCCGTCGCTGCCCGCCGGTGGGTTTCTGACCGCAACACATTCTGGCACGCCCGGTGGGACCAACATCGACATCCATCGCATCGCCATCTACATCTGAGATGGCGGAAGGCACTCCGGTCAAGTACGAGGATCTGGCTGACGAGCTCAAGAAGAAGCATGACGAGATCAAGGCAGTCCTCGAAGCCGACCTCATCGGCTCTTTCCACGAACCCGCTCCCATGGCATCGGGTGGAAGGGGTTCTCACCGAAGGCGCGCTCGATGGAGTGGACCTGTCCACCCCGTCGAAGAACGCACCAGGTCGCTGCGTCGGAGATCAACTTCATGGTGGCTCATTCGCCGCACCGCCACTCGAGAGCCTGGTGAACACTTTGGAGCGTGTCGCTCTGCGCGTGATCCAGGAAATCATGAGCCATCAGTATTCTCCGTCGGGACCAGCTCTGGGGACGTACCAAGGAGAGATGCTACTCCACTCCCGGCCACCGCTGCCGTTCGCGTTGGCAGCACCAGAAGTGCCGAACTCATCGGCCTACGTCGTCTACAAGATTGGTGGTGACCCAAGTGACTACCAATTCCTACATGAGGCGCCCAAGGAGATCCCGCACGGATACACGTGCGCATACGTGCCGACCGCAAGAATCGGGCACTCTCGAACCAGGCTGCAACAGCAGGGACTTCTGGAACGGCAGGAGGAACGTCGGGAGCAGATATTGAGAAGCAGACGTGGCTAACTAAGTATACCACTCCGACAAACCTCCAGAGCTCAGCTCCTTCAGTTGGCTCGGAGCTGGAAAAGCAAGCATGGCTGGCTAAGTATGCCACCCCGGCGATTCTTCAGGGTTCGACGCCTTCAGCCATCACCGCGGATCAGATTTGTACAATTCTGAAAGACCAGTTCGGCATGATGCCGAAAAGAAGGACAATCGGCTATACCAAGCCGTACCCCAACGAGTACGAATTGATCCCGCTACCACCCAAATATTGGCTCCCTGACTTCACAAAGTTTAGTGGATCAGATGGTTCCAGCTCCATCGAGCATGTGAGCCGATATTTGGCACAGCTGGGCACGATCTCCGCATCAGACGAGCTGCGTGTGAGGTTCTTCGCACAGTCCCTCACAGGATCGGCTTGGGGTGGTACACATCGCTGCCACCGAACTCAATCCAGACTTGGAAGCAGTTGGAAGAGCAGTTCCACATACAGTATCACTCAGAGGCTTCCGAGGCTGGCATTGCCGATCTTGCACAAGTACGACAGAAGCGCGGGGAAACAGGTGTCGAATACATCCAGCGCTTCAGGACCATTAGGAACCGATGCTATTCGGTTCACGTAAGTGAAAAAGAAGCAGCCGAGTTGGCGGTGGTGGGTCTCTCATCATCGATCAAGGACGTGGCCTCCCAAGCGTACTACCCTTCATTGGCGCACATGGTGCGGTAAGCCGCAGCGTATGAACAACGCCACCCGGATGTTTACCAAGACAAATTCAAGCGTGCGGTGGTCCTGGTTGAGGCGTACGAGGATGAAGGTGCTGCGGGAGATCAAGAGGTAGCAGTGGCTGAATGGACTCGAGCGGCAAGCCCCGTATCCCGTAAGTGGGTTAAGCCACAAGGTCCTCCAAAAGGGTTCGACTTCGACGTGACCAAAGCTGAGCAGATTTTCGACCTCTTACTCAAGGAGAAGCAGACTAAAGGTACCCGAAGGCCACAAGATCCCCACGGTGCAGGAGCTGAACGGAAAGCCATACCGCAAGTGGCATAACACGTTCACCCACGCCACTAACGACCGCAGGGGTGTGGCGTCAGCAGATCCAAATGGCGATAGAAAAAGGGCGGCTAATTTTCAACCAATACGCCATGAAGGTCGACACACACCCCTTCCCCGCCGTTAACATGGTGGAGTGCACTTACCCCGGAGGGTGCCAGCCAGATTTCTCGTGCAATATCAACATGGTAGGACCTGGGCACCACTCTGGTAAGGACGGAGATGAGGGCAGCTGCTCTCATAGCAAGGACACGGAGGAAGCCGCTCCACGCGATCGGCTCCGTCATGATGGCAAGCGCTACATCACAGAGGGAGAGGTGAGGAACGTAAGATGTCGGCCGACCTCTCTCCGATCACCTCCTCAACAAGTATGTGGGCCAACGCTGACGATACAACGACGATGATGGAAAAGATCGTCCGGCTAGGGACGACAGGGAGACGTCGTCGGCATGATCGCGACGAGGAGCGGTATGAGCGCCACGCCAAGGAAAAGTCGAGAGAGCAAGACGACGTGGATAGGCACTCGGGACTGCCCCTTCTTCGATACTCGCTGGGATTCAGGAATGAGCCGATTGCCTACAATCGGGAACCGCCCGTAATGCAAACAAAAGAAGAAGGATGCAGCTAACGTGTCCGTGTTCAAGCGTCTAGGGCTTCTCCCGCCTCGGAACAAGCACGCTGAGTCCTCTCGGGTAGAAGATCTCGAGGAACTAGAGGACGATGATGAAGAAGAAGACAGGTATCATCGGCCAAGGTGGTGCCCTGATGGGCTAAGCCGTTCCCAAAAGCGAAGGGTTCAGCGACTACGTGGGTTGGAGGAAGCCGAAAGGTTATACCCGCACACGTTGAGGAAGGCGCGGCCTGATCCGGCCGCTAAAATTCAGCGAACCCCGGACGAAGAAGGTCGGCCACAAAGGAAAGAGTGGCGCCCCAGACAAAAGAAAGCCGATGATGAGACATCGGCTGGCACAAACATGGTATTCATCCTTCCAACGGAGTTTAGTGCTCCAGGATTAGACGAAGCACCTATGGCACAACTTGACTGCAGCCCACGGCCGGTCATCTTCGAGAAGCCACGAGAAAGAAGCTACGAGCATCCGAAGTCCCTATACTTGCGAGGTTACATCAATGGGCAGCCCGTCAACAAGATGTTGGTGGACACCGGAGCGGCAGCTTAACATTATGCCATACTCCATGCTACGTCGGTTGGGACGCTCCAGCTCGGATCCGATCAAGACCAATGTGACACCGAGCGATTTCAACGGCCAAGCATCTGACGCACAAGGTGTTCTGAATGTGGATCTGACCGTAGGAAGGAAAACCGTCCCTACGACGTTCTTTATTGTCGACAGCAAGAGCTCCTACGCTGTCCTACTAGGGAGAGATTGGATCCACGCTAATCCGTTGCATTCCATCCACGATGCACCAATGCCTAATACAATGGGATGGAGATGAAGTAGAAGTCGTCCGCGCAGATGATTCAGCCGAGATTTCAACGGCCGGCATGAACGTTTGGGAGACATCGGGCCAAGAGCCACTCTCGGGCATCAATTTGGACGACTGCGAGCGCATCGACGTGACAAAGGACGGGGTGAGGCTGGTTTTATCCACCGGCCTGACCGTGTAACAAAAGCAGCATCTAGGGACAAACGTGGCGATGCCGATCCAGGTGATCGGCCCCAAGGATTTATGGAGGAACATTGCAAAACCTTCATCGAGCAGGCAACATGGAGGCCGATTCCAGCAATCGGCCAAAATTATCCTCACCATACATTTTGCCTGGGTTCAATGAGGATCTAAGGGGCAATGGGTTTACGTCGGCTGATGAGCCGGAGGAAGTCCACACTGGTCCTAACAGAGCCGACGTTCACATAGGGTGCCTTGGCTAATCACAGAGCCGATTTCAGCAGTTACACCGCAGAATCGGCTCTGGGGCACCTAATCAGATGAACATGTGCGATACATGTGCAGTGAAACATTGGGGGCCGATAGAAAAATCGGCCTGTAAAAAAAGAGTTTTCTCACGCAGCTGAGGAACAAAGCCGATGCATAGCCATCGACTCTAGCACAATGACACAGGAGCTACCCGCTGCGTGTTCAGGGCACAAGGCAATGCTGTCAGAGGAGTTAAGCTCTCTTAGACATGATCAAGCCCGGGTCTGTTTGTCTGAATTACGTGTCCTCATCACTGTTTTCACCTCGACTGAGGCTCGGGGGGCAGCTGGCCTCGTGGATGCTCTGTTTTTAGAAGCCGATTGAAGAGTCATCGGCTGGCCCCGCAATGCAATTCCTCTCAAAGGCGATGAGTTCTTGCAAAAGAGGGATCCATCATCACCGATAGAAAATTGGCTCGGGCTATCCGGTTGCCGTACTGAGAACAGGAGCGGGGGATATCTCGTACTACAGAAGTCTCGGCTTCAACGACAAGTTGTTTCAGCAGCGGTTTTAGGACTCTTTTGAAGGCATTGGTCTACCTCATTGTCTACTAGAGCTCCAAGTCATCGGTCGAAAAGGTGAAGGATAGATCGTGAAGGATTGATACGTGGACATTGACTTATTGAGCGTTGACCAATTTCACGATCACTCAGACGTCAAAGAGATGAGGAGCGGATTATGGGGGACCGATGCGTGGCAATCGGCTCATTAAACATTGACCGAGTTGACAATCGGCTAAATTAGAATAAAGAGGAATCGGCGAAATCAAATTGGAGAAATTCTTCATTGATAAACAAGATTTCTTACAAAGAAAGAGCCGATTGCTCAAGGGAGGAAGAACAAAAGAAGGGTCTGTTGACCAAACTGCTACTACTAGACCTACACTAGCAGATCCTATCTACGGGCCGTCACTGCCCTCGTCGTCGTCGTCCTCAGAGCTCTCATCGGCACTACTACCGATGGGCTCCTCGTCACTGCTCCCGTAGCCCTCTACGGGGGCTTCATCCTCTTCTTCATCATCGCTGTCATCGTCGTCCCACCACATGCGGAGGCGTTTCGCTGGCGGGTAGCCCTCGAGGGAGTCGTCGTCGTCCTCCTCCTCCTCTTCTTCAGAGGAGGGGCAGCCGTCCCAGGGGAACAGGTCATCCTCGCTTTCCAATTCCAGTTCCCCATCGGCGAGGAACTGGAGATCTTCATCCCCGCTGGTCAAGGACTGGTCGTCCTCGGACCAGATGAAGGAGGCGTGGTCTTCCTGGTCCCATTATTCTGGTGCGCGTATGTCCTCTGGCGTCTCGCGGGAGGAGGAAGACCCATAGGAGAGACCGGAAGAGGAAGAGGAGGAAGAAGACATGGTGGCGCAGGAGGGTTTTTTGGGTGCTAATGCGAAGGGGATGAAGAAGCGAACTGTTTAGAACGGTTAAATAAAGGGGATATGAGGGAGATTCAATGTCACAGCAGTTTCCGAGGAAGTTGTGCCCAACAGAAAAATTTCGCAGACCACGCGGAGAAGTGGAAGAGGCAAGGCATCGTAATGAAGGATACTGCGGCAGTCCTGCTCTGCCCCGACGTGACCCGACGAAAGAAAAGCGTAACGATTTTGGAAATGTCATTTCCAAAACCAGGGGGGCATGTGTTATCACCAGAATTTTACCGGATCAGAGGAGGGCCGTGATTGGAGATAAGCTTGAAGAATATACATAGAAGGAATACATGAATCGGCCTTGTGTACCAAGTTTGGGCTAATTGCCCGTGTATCTGTACCATAGTAGGATACGTGTCGGTTAGAAGTTAGAGTTTTACCCGTGCACGGTTAGGTGCACGCCTGAATTAGAAAGTCCCCCGGACTATAAATATGTATCTAGGGTTTATGAAATAAACAACAACCAACGTTCACCACAAACCAATCTCGGCGCATCGCCAACTCCCCCGTCTCGAGGGTTTCTTCCGGTAGCATCCATGCTGCCTAGATCGCATCTTGCGATCTAGGCAGCGCACGTTTATTCGTCCTCCATGCGTTGCTCGTACTGAAGCCTTTTTGATGGCGAGCAACGTAGTTATCATAGGTGTTTTAGGGTTAGCATCGTTCTTCGTGTCATATGCTATCGTCGTGCAACCCTTAGGCATCTAGCCGCCCTTACGCCTGTCACGGGTGTAAGGGCGGCACCCCGCTTGATCATCGTTTAGTAGATCCGATCCGTTACGGTTGCTCCTTGTTCATCAAGGATTAGTTTAATATCTGCAATAGTTAGGCCTTACAAAGGGTTGGAGGATCCAGCGGCGCGTAGGGTGTCGTTTGCTAGTCCTAGACAGGATGTTCCGGGGATCAACCTCGTGTTGGTTTTTAGGCCTTGTCTAGGACCGGCTCACGATCACCGTGCGTGGCCGCGAGGCCCAATCGTGAGTAGGATGATCCGATTATGCGGTGAAAACCCTAAATCGTCGTAGATCGCTTTAGCTTTATCTTGATCAGCAGGACCACCATATATTCGTACACCTTGTACGAATCATGGGTGGATCGGCTCTTTGAGCCGATTCACGGGATAACCCGAGAGCCGATCGAGGCTCGTATTTAACGTTTACGTGTATGCCATGCAGGAAACTAAGCGAGGCATCATCCAACACCTTCCCCGACCGGGTATAGGTCAGGTGGCACGCCCTTGCATCAGCATCGGACGTGTGCGCAGAAGGCTTTGCGGGCCGTCGCTCGGAGGGACCAGGGCCAGCCGCAGTCCTGGGAGATTCCCGGCTCTACGGTGTTGCCCGTCGCTGCCCGCCGGTGGGTTTCTGACCGCAACAAGCTCAGTCTCAGCCAACTGCCCACATGCGTGGTGGCCTTACGCTCTATTGCCCCCCCCACCACCACCGAGGTATTTCCTTTCCTGTACAAGCTGACAAAAGATACATTGAGGATCTGCAGAAACTACAAAGGTTGCAAATGTCGACAAATAAAGGAAGAACACCCCAATCCAAGCAAAGATATCCCCCGCCCCCACCCCCATCAATCACTCCCAGCGCGAGGGTGACCAGAAAGACACCCCTTCGCCCGTAATAGGAAATAGTAGATGCGCAAGATATCGAGGTGAGGAAAAAAGAACCGATCTCGAGAAAGGAAAGAGCATTACTAGTACTACCTAATCCGCTTGGTCTAGATGCAGCTTGCCCCTCCAAGATGGATGCCTGGACGGTGGAGGAGAAAGGAGGGGATCGAGCTAGCGGCTTGCATCTGTCGGCTGTCGGCACTCGATCGGGAGAGACAAAGGGGGCTACATAAATGGGAGGGGTAACATATTTTATTACACAGTGAACTTACTGATGTGACTAGTCATTACATGTCTCACCGAAACCGGGGCCCATAGTGTGGCACCCCAAATTCACTTGAACCTGCACGGCGGGATGCATTGGCGCGTCAAGAAAACCCCCGAATTGTAGCGGGGAAATGAAACATTTCACAAAAATTTGAAATTCAAGCACACTGCCACGCGCCAAGCACGCGGGCTATTCCTTCCTCTTCCTCGGTTCCTCCTCCCCTATCCGAAAAAACCCCAAATCCCAAGCTCAAACAACAACAAAAAAAACAAATCCCCTGGCCGCCATGCATGTCCTCGTTAACCCGCTGGAGATCGTTCCCGGACGAGGCGGACCCCCCGCCTTGAGATCCTGTGTTCGTCCGTTCCGTCCACCTCGAGGCACTGCGTGCCGTGCGCAGCCGGCGGCTTGAGGGCGCCGCAGAGGAAGTTCCGCCGGAAAGTGCTCATGGCAACCGTGCAAGCTCACCGGCGTGCCGTATCCCGAGAGGAACTGGTCAAAGCTTTGCTATTCGCAAAAAAAGCGGGCCAAGATCTGGTCAAAGCTTCGTCGATGGCTTGCCGCGAGAGGCTTGGAGTCCAGAGTCAATAAACTAGCCGCCGGAGGACTTGGGCGAAGTTTACACCGATTCATATTAACCGACTCAAGTTTGTTAGTCTAGTTAACAAATGCATCTAGATACATCCATATCTAGTCAAAATTGAGTCAATTAATATGAATCGAGAGGAGTGCCCGAAAGTGTTTCATGCTACCAATTAATGCGCCGGTGGACCGGCTGTAGAAGTAATTGTGCTACTACTCATACGATGAACCGATTGTGTGGGTGTCAAATTTTGCAACGCGATCATCCACTGAATGCTTAATTATAGTTCTAGCGCCAAAGGCGTACAAATCATAACAAAGATAGTACATACTACAGCACCAGAACATAAGAGTACGAATCATAAAGTAGCTCAACATTTTGCATCAGGGCTAGGTGGCCCTGAGACTACGTACTGGGACGCCCCTGATGATCTCCGGGCGTGCATCCGCTTCAACGCAAAGCTGTGTACTCGGTCCACGGCCTCCTTCTGTAGGCTGGATAATCTCAGGTGCAGGACCTTCGTCTATGAAAGGCTCGTCATCGCACTCATCCATAGGTGCATCGTGGCTGGGTGGTCTTGAGACTACCCGACGCCACCGATGATCTCTCGGGCGTGCATCCACTTCAACGCAAAGCCGTGTACTCGGTCCACGGCCTCCTTCTATAGGCTGGATAATCTCGTGTGCGGGACCTTCGTCTATGAAAGGCCCGTCATCGCACTCATCCATAGGTGCATCAAACTGAGATTCATCTTCAAATCTCCCATCAAACTCGAGAGACCTCTTCAACTCTATGCTTCGCAATTAGTACATCAACGATTAGACAAACATCTAAGGGATGCAACTCTGAACAAATGTCGTTTTACATATTTACCTTCTCATCCGGCACAGAGACATGTCCCGGAGCTGAAACCCGGTTCCCGAAGCAAGCGCTTTTTCTCTCCTTCCCGTCCATCCATCCGCAACAAGTTAAATTTGAGTACGTAACTTGCACAAGCAATGCAAACTATTGATCGAAATAGCGGCAAGCATCAATATAAATAATTAACTACATATGCCAAAGACACATACAAGTGTGAGCAAGATCTCGCTTCTCCCGCTGAAGGATCATTATGTGGTTCACCATGATAAACCCACCTAACATATGTGCGGTCCATCCCAAAAATGTGTAAATGATCTTCCACTACATGGTGAGGCCTCTTCTCACCATTCATACATGTGCAGCGCAGGCAATACACGTCCAGGTCGTGACCTTCATGAGCTCTAATAAACCCCATAAAGGGTTGAACACCATTTATATATGAAGGGGAACATAAGAGTCCATGCAGTATCAAAGTTATGTCCATCTGTTTAATTATGAGATACAATGGTTGGTGATTAAATTAAGGCGAAGTAGGAAATGTATATCCATCGAGTACAAAACTATACTAGTACATGATTATGCATTCAGCAATCATGTCGAGTACAAAACAAAAAATGCCCATCGACATTTTAGCAAACAGATCGTGTATAAATCTCTGCCATGGCATTTCAGCAAATTAACGGATCGAGTGCAGAACTGACTCTATATGCCCACGCAAATGAACAAATTGATCGAGGACAAATCGAGCGGAAAACTATAAAGTGCCAATTAGTTCGAGCATACCGACGATTTTTTTAGCAGCATCAAGAAAATATAAATCGTTAGGCCGTCTTGCCCGATGCATGATTGAGCTAGAGATAGCAACCCTACCGTGGATCAACTTGACCGGCCGGTGCGTCTCGAGAAGAACGACGGGGAGGGAAGCTTCTTCTTCGCACGGACGGGACGGGGAGGGGAAGCTCTTCGCACGGACGGGGATAAGTTGTGTAGCGGTGGGTGGGGGTCATGCGGCCGGGCCGCCCGGTAGGTGGTGTTTAATGGAGTTGCGTGTGTAATTTGCCGTGCACAAGGTTGAGGAATAGGCGGTTCCCTTTGCCGCGCGCACAATTCAAACTATCCCGCCCATGTAGTTTAAATTCGCCCTATTTTCGTTAAATCGACATAAAGTCATGTGAGTGGGTGGAAATTAGCAAAGCTGCTTGAAAAATAGTAGAACTCTGGAATTATCCTTTAAATATGCTCTACTTCCTGTGAAAATCGGGGTGTGGAGGCATGTTGAGCTGTTTTATTTGTACCTTCTTCATTAAAACTCCCATTTTATGCACTTTGGATGGAAAGAAATCATTTGTACATAAATTTTGACAACGCCATTTGCAAACATTAATTTTTTTACATGCCAAGATGCACCCATCCACCAAATATGGGGCAAAAGTTTATCACAATCTAGATATATATGTATAATTAGTGAGGGACCCCTTTTGATTTTGTGCAATTTCCACTAATTAGCTAGAGAGAAGGGGTCAATTAATTAGGCCATGTTAGGGGCTATGTGTTTTAGATTAGGGTTGTGTGGATTCAAATACAACTTCTATATTTGTGTGCTATGATTAATCAAAACTAGACCGATCGACTACGCACACATTATTAGAGGCACATGCCTTTGCGCACAAAGTGCATGTGTGTGTTGTTGGCCACCAACGAGAGAGCGGCGAGAGAGCGATTGAAATCTCCAAATTAAACACATATATAAGCATACATGGTTAGGCCATGCATGCATATTTATTATATATATTGTGAGGCAAATAAATTAAAGTACATGTGTATATATATAAGTGTGTTTCTTGGCCACCAACGATATATAGATCGAGAGAGAGAGATTGAAATATATATATCCCCAAGAATATCTTCAAACATGTATTGAAATATATGCACGAATGATATGCAAGGTATGCCATGTGCACATGCACACTAATTATATATATATTATGAGACAACTTAATCAAATGTGTTTTCATTGGAGATCGAGAACTTGTCAAAAATCAAGTTAATTAATTTATCAGCGCTAATTAGTTAATTGGTCGCCTACTTGATGAGCAATTAAGTGTCGTTGGACTATATATATATATATATATATATATATATATATATATATATATATAGGATAAATACTTCCTACTCCCGGGTGTAACTACACCCACGTCTCATATACTACCATACGGAAGTATATAACATACTTTATTGGTTTGAGTATGTTCGTACACTATATCTAAGATACTCCATACCAACTTTGGTGAAAAAAATTAAATACACCCATAGTTTGCACTATATATACAAAATACATGCATATTTATACGTAAATAAATAGTGTACGTAAAAAAATGTACATACTACCTACAAAGTAGTATATATACTACCAAAATATTCTTATATACTTCATACTACATGTATATACTCTTCGGTATGATAGATACTACCTATATTGTGTGAAATACACGTGGGAGTAACTACACCCGGGTGTAGCATGAATATGTCCTATATATATATATATATATATATAGGTCTGCTATTCTCGAACCAGTTCGAGAATAGCTATTCTCGAACCCTTTCTGAACTTCCCATGTATGTACATGTGAACTTCTCGACGAACATTAGAATTCCATATTTTAACGGACAATGTTTTAAGGTTGATTTTCGAACCATTTATCGAAATCATGCATATGATATACCGTTGGAAAGCCATGTAAATTTCGCAACTTTTTCGTTCAGAAACTTTTCCCAAATTCTTAACCGTATAAAAGTAATTTCAAATATACTAAACTCTATTTTGCGGAATTCATAGTTTTCGTACAGTTTTTTGGCTGTTATTTTCAAATAGTTTGTTGGATTGATGCATGCAATATAGCGTTTAAAAGGTATGAAAAATGCGCATGTTTTTCGTTCAGATTGTTTTCCCAAAATTTTCACAGTTTAAGAGCAGTTTTACAAATACTCAAATCTGTTTTCGCAAACTACTTCAATGTCGTAATGTTTTTGGGCCCTGTTTTCAAACTGTAAGTTGGATTGATGTGTATGATATACCGTTAGAAACGTGTGGAAAATGCGCAAATATTTCGTGCTGAACACTTTCCCAAATTATTAACGGTTTCGAAGTAAATTTATATATACTAAAAAAATTGATGGTCGCCGGCACACAAACGGTTTGAAATTGACGCGCCTTCGAAACTCGAGTGAGGCGGGCCGACATGTTAGGGTGAAATTAGGCTTGTATTTATGTCAAATACTCAAGGATAGGATCGATTTCATCAATCGAAACACGTATGAATGAGTTTAGTAAGTAGGATTTCCGCCTGTGAAAAAATAGGGTATGTGAACTGCCTTCTACATGCATGTGAACTCCAGATTAACTATTAGTGAACTTCCGGTCGCGAATTATAATATAAGAATCTATGTTTTTTTGAACTCGTGGTTTTGTATAGTATTTCGAAGTGGACTTTTCAGATTGTAAAGATTGAACGAACTTCTGAAGCTGGGCGACCATAGGGTATATTCAAATATACAAAAATTCTATTTTTTTCTCATAATCCGCAGTTTTAAGAGTGCACTTTAATGTTGAATGCAGTGAACTTGTAATGGTCAGTGAACTTTTGTTTTATGTTTATACAAAATTGAACGGTGAACTTCTGTTTTATGTTTATATACAAATTTGAACTTCAGGACGATGAAACATCAAATATTTTCCGAGATTTGGACTTGGAGGATTGAATATAGTGAACTTCTTTTTACCCCGTGGGTGAATTAAATTACTTTTGCCAAATAAGTGTATTATCTACAATAGACCATTTGAACTTTTTTAACAAATAAAGTGAACTCTCCTTATAATAAAACTGAACTTCAACCAAAAACTAATTTTCACATGAAAGTAAATAAACAAGTGCACTATAGACCAAACAAGTTCGAGTTGTCTAAAATAAAGAAGCGTGCCAGAAAAATTTATAATTTATGTTACAGATCGTGTATCGCAGGAAATCGAATTTGTTAACACAAAAGAGTAGTCTCCCTGCTGTAGAATTGGAACTTCCCGTCAATAAACCGAACTTCAAACCTGCATCGTGACATTCGGAAGAAAATGAACTTTCGAGCGCACATAAAAGTGAGCTTCCAGAGAAAAGTTTCAACAAACTTCTTGACAAAAGTGGACTTCATATGTATACGTGAACCTCCTAATTGCTGCACAGTACTAATGTGAACTTTGAACTCTTAGTGAACTTCACGTTAGATGGGGAAATTTTACATTCCCCGAACATAGAATCTCTACAATGTCCAAGTTTTAAAATCAGCAAATCAAAAGTACATGTTTCATTCCCTGAACACTACAGGGAATACATTTTTTCCCGGGTTTCGATGGAAAAAATACAAAAAAGGAACAAGCACAGTATGGTTCAACGACTTCAGCTAAAGAAACTAAAAATTCAACAAACCATCTGTCTCTGAACTTCACATAAGATGGGCTATCTGAACTTCAATGCTATCTTAACTGAACTTCACATCACGTTTTCTCTCTGAACCTCTCAGCTCTCTGTTCGACATGGGAAAAAGGGGTGTCACAAGTTCACATAAAAAGAGTTTCAGCTTTCACGAGCAGTTGTTCAACACGTAACATGAAAAAACGTTTGCCCCTGCTACTGAGATGGTGAGCGCTTGCAACATATTTGAAAACGCAGGTACATCGGTGGCAGGCAAGTACTTGTGTCTCCAAGGCTGCGGCACATGCCTCCGTCAACAGGCAATGGCTGGAGCTCACGCCTTATAGAAGGCGCACGTGCGCACGTCCCGAAGGTGGTTCATAGGGTGTACGGTACGGTCCGGGGCACGAGTAGCTAAGAGCATCTCAAGGGCGTCGGCGGCAGAGCGAAGCAGCGCACAACTTCTCGCTAGAACCTGAGAAAAAGAAAAAGATCAGATAAATGCACCATGTTTGGATTAAGAAAAAATCACTTGACCAACTTAGTTAAGTACGATGTAAAAGAAGAATTCTTAAACTACCAAAGCGCTAGAATAATTGAGGGGGAAAATAGCAATTGTGTAACTTCATCTTGCGGAAATTCCACCAGCAAGATTGTTTTAGCTCATGTTGCTTATTAGAATTTTGTTCCAAATGGTTGTCAGCTGAACTTCCACATAAAACAAGGTTGAGAATAAGAAATGATGAACTCTTAGATACAAAATGGGAAGAACTGAACTTCATGCACTAACAGAGTGAACTTCTGTTGTATTATACAATAACCTACAGAAATATGATAATTGCAGTACCTGCAATGACAAGCATGTACTCCTAAATGATAATACCTTGCCTACTCCTATAATGAGAACTTTTTTAACAAGGCGTCTACTCCTATAATAGCATACATCCTCAAAGTAGATCGGAACTATTGCAATGTTCTGAATAAGGAGCAAGGAAGAAGTTCAGATAAGGGCACCGACCTCTACCCGGGCATCCCCTGTTGGCTGCTACTGTGAGACGAGAGCACTAGTGCATGACAAGTGAACTTCCTGAAAAGGACAACACAAACTCATAGCATGAGTAGAACTGGACTTCAGATTTAAAAGTTTCTGAACTTCTAAAATAAATCCATTCTTATCAATAAAAGTCAGCAGCTACCAACCAACCAGCAAATCAATTAGAACAAGAAAATACATAGCATTAAGTCTCCATCGATGCATTTCAAGGAGTTGACAAAACCTCGCTGAGAAGAAAATTGTAAAAATCTCCAGTGGTTCACAAATTCACAAACTGCTTCTAGGCAATTTTTACAAAGATTTTTAGTAAAGCAAAGACAGGCGGAGAAAATAGAAATTATAGATCAAAGAAAGAGGTAAAAATCAATTTCCAGCTAATATGTTGCACCTCCGGTGGGTTTTCACCTTGTAATTGACGAACTGAACTTCGTGACAATATAAGGTGAACTTTCACATAGCGTAAAAGTGAACTTCGTGATATAAGGCATGTACCCGTACACGTTTACTTTTTGATTAGCATGGAAAGGGACAACGAATGGAGAAACACTTTAAAATTAGATTCCTCCTGGCATAGGTATATGTTTGCAAGCATGTCCGATTATCTTATTACAAGATTATGCTGATCGGAAGCAACTAGAGAACCATATATTAAGGACTTTGAGATGGTAAAATACACAAGGCAACAACAGGTTATGTGCAGATAGTTATCATTTGATGCCTGTGACTCATCATGCAATTATGAGCAATAAGATAGATAGTGTGACTAGGGTAATCAGATGACAAATTCCAGTAGTTCAAACAAAATACGAAGATAAGTACGGTATTATCAAGATGAACAGGCCGACCCGGGTCTCAACTACCTTGGATGCAGGGGGCTCCCGCATCTCGAACTTCTCATGGACTCCACTCGGACGGACAACGAAAGAGAGCGGCCTGGTGCTTTCCTCGAGCTCCTAAAAATATATAGAGTGAACTTGTCAATAGAGAAATGTGAACTTCTATTATTTTTTCCCATCGCCCACACATCGGTAATAGCAGCACCCATGAAACGAACTCCGCGACAAGTAAAAATGAACTTCGTAACATGTGTTACAGCTACCATTTGTGAAGTTTTCTTAAGCTTAATTTCTGAACTTTATTTTCAAGAATCACATGCAAAACTCCCAATTATTCTCACAAGTCAATCTCGCAACAAAATCAACATACCAAATGTTTTAAATTGAATTGATAAATTAAATCTCTAAACTTTTATTTTTTTAAAAACAAGGTGAACTGATTGTGCGGACGAAGTAAACTTTGCCGACTTGACCCACAAAAACAACACAGAGTATGGCTATTATCAAAACCACCTTCTGAACTGGTCGAACAACATATCTGAACTTCGGCAGCCTCGCTACAGCCGGCTCAACATGCTTATGAACCTGCATCCTTTTGTTTATACAGTAAAACCTTTTGCATATTACACAGCAATGAGCTCATAAATCCACTACATTTAGCTCAGGAGCAAAACTGCAGACGTATCACCTTTTTTATGCTAACCTGTGGTGTTAAAGATGGATTTGGTGCATCCATAGGCAAGGTTCTGCAGCTTTGGCCCCCATTTTGTACAGTGCCATGGAACATTCCTGTTGATGTTTCGGGCTCACCGAAACCAGAACATCGAGAAGCAAGTCGAGTCCTGAATTAACACACATTTTAATCCATGAAGAAAACCAAACAATATTACTCTATCGGAAACCAAACAATATTACTAGTGAAAGAAATGCTTACTTCCAAGACAAATTAAAGTAAACTTCATTACCAACTGAACTTTCGAGACATTACAAGTGGACTTCGGGTTAGGCATTTCTGGTGGCCTTTTAAGATAGCGAATTTGTGTTTTTCATTTTTATAATGTTGTGAACTGGTTTTCGACTGAAGAGTGAACTTCTGTTGGCAGTAAACAAGATTTCCGAGACCAAATAATATCACCATGTAGATGAAATAGAAGATCATTCCTTGTGGATATTCCATAAGAACAGGTACCTCGAATGTAATCCTGAATGCAAGTATAAATTGTTCACTAGTTAATTACCTTAAGTGTAGTGTTGAAATACCCGGAGAGTATTACCATAGCACCATTCCATGTCTTAGATATAGCATATGCTCGATCAAGTACCTACACAGAAAAAGGGGTGCGCAAGGATACTAGTGGACATTGGCAAATAGTCAAGAACGAAAATAATTAGGTTTCAGAACCATTCATATACAAGTTCAGATCATTTTTTTTCTAATTTGAAAAAAAATCTCCAACTGTGAACGAATTGAACATTACTAGCACGCTGGAGGTATGGCGGCACAGAGGTAGATCACAGAGTGAACTTTTTTATGTCTTATAGAAATGAGTTGGTTTTATTATTTACAAATCCAACTTCAGTTATTTTGTACCGACTGAACTTCAGTTTATTTGCGGAGTGAACTTCAATCTACACTCGTTCAAATTGAATTTTCTGGGGAGTCCACGCTGGCGCTATTCACACTAGCGCTCACGGGAGTTTACAGCAGTGGAGGTCTCCCACCGGTGCGGCGATAGAAGGAGAGGCCGGACAGGAAACAAAATGGGGTCTGCCTTCTCCCTCAAATAAAACAACGCCAAAAGCAGTCATGGTTATGCAAAGAAAATATATACTCAACTCCAAGAATAACCTAGAGGCGGACTATAACTACGGAAGGAAATCCACGGAAGGAAATGGAAGCTAAATAACTACAGAAAACACATACCTAATAACTTAAACTTGAGCTTGATGGTTAGAACAGCCAAAACGACAAAGCCGTCCATCCAATTTTCGCACCCAGAGTCAAGCTCTTTCTTCCAGAACCGGTGCATCATATCTGAAATGACACTTTCTTTAAGCTTATGCCAAACTCAACCAAAACAACCAGCCAAACAAGAATAGCAGTATGTATATAACAAACTCTGTAGTGAACCTTGCAGACAAGAAAAGTGAACCTTATAAGTAAACCTCACATGCATACAAGCTAAACTTCTCGAGCTTACCTACTGAACTTTAACAATGTACTTCATGTCCTTTTTTCAACTATTCGCAAGGAAATTTGACAAAGAAAAGATAGTAGAAAATAGCAGAACCCAATCGGCAGAAGCAGTTCACATCAGCACTCCCCATATATAAGAAATGCACTTTCAAGAGGGGAACAAATTCATGAAAAAATGAACATCCCGAATTTTTTCTGAAAATTCTAATGTTCGATTTCATAATGATCGTCCAGTTTTTTTAGAGGTGCCAAACCAATATAATGAACTAGGAATTAGTTTTATGGCTTCAAATTACAACTGAAGACAGCTATACAGATGCAAAAAAAAACAAGGGCAGCACCATCCAAACTTGACATAGGCTAGGCTATCTCTGAACGTCACAATCATGTCTAGGTGAACTTCACATTTTTCTATCCGTGAACTTCAAAAATTGAAATAACAGAATAAAATAGAACTTAGAATTTCTACTCTAAAGTTCTGGATAGAAAACTTCACTTTATTTTTTTCTATGGTGAACTGCCCGAGAGTTAAAGAATGAACTTCTATACACAACAAACACCAGGTATTTACCAACAACTACCAACCAACCATATATGAGCAAACAGTGCCCCATCTTCGGATTAAGAACAAACCATTTGAACAAAATATGAGTGTACAGCAACACTCTTTACATAGTTTGGTTAATATTTCATCAACACAACCCATGCTAGACTTGGTTGCAAAAAGATAACTACAGATTTGGCTAGAGGGTAGTTAGGTATTCACATCAGTGCTCTCTATTATGTATCTGTGCATCAAGAAGGAAATACAGGTTGCTTCCTATAGCAGATTTGAATATGAAAAATAACTAGGCTATTAGTGAGAGGAGTAGGCCGACCTGGGTCTTGGATGTTGGGCTCCTGGACTTCACTAGCCAGAGAAAAGTGAAGTTTCAAACAAAGAACAAAGAAAGGTAATTTGATGGAAACTTTGCGCAAATAAGAAGTGAGCTTCAGGAAAAAGTTTCAATGAACTTCCAAAATCTACTATTTTTTCCAGATGATATTTTCATGATGTGAACTTCACAAATTAAGAGAAGTGAGCTTCACAGATTAGGAGAAGTGCGTGTGGCGGAAATCAGGAGCTCCTTCGAGTCGCATGACGCTACTAGGAAAATTGAATGAGCTCCTAGACACAAGGGGTGAACTGTTAAAAAGCACAAAACTGAACTTTCGACTTACATAAAATAAACTGAGATAAACAAGGAGCGACGCATTATGATTAGATGCACACCAGAATAAATGAGACAGTACACTTACACTTCCCAACAGCAAAGAGTATACTTCTCAGAAACTCTAATGCATTTTTTAACTTCCCTGCAGATTGGTTTTGCTTTGTTAATTTTTGAACTACAGTTTTCTGTTTTTTTACATGGTAAACTCTAATGCATTCTTGGATTAGTATTCGATCACTTTTGGAGAAGCAAACTGTTTTCATATTAAAAACATTTACTGAGCACAAACTATTTTTATAAGTTCTGGAAAATGCTAAAAATGCTTTTGCCATCAGGAGCCCCAAAGGTCCTGCCATACAGATGATACAATTTATTATCTAGGGCGCATTGTAGTGACCTCAAAAAGCAATGGAATAGCATAAAGCTAGATACAGTGTTACACTCGCAGAACAACATAGGTATGAACGTTGATTCACAAGATACATTTGAGTTTCAGCACATTATAAAAAGCAAGTGAACTTCACCTCATAGACGAACTGAACTTTTACCAATTAAAATAGTGAACCTCAGAACCACACTGTTTATTAATTAACTAGAATTCCATGTACTTGACTGAACTCTGTGGTAGGGAGGAAGTGAACTTCAGACTAGAAAAGATTTTAACTTCCAATTGTGTGTTATTACATCATCATGAACACAGGATTGAAAATTTTGATGGTCTTTGCCTAAGAAGCGGTGACAGAAAAGAAAACTTGGCTAAGAAAGACAACAACGCATTCCTATACGCAATCCACTCTTTTCCGTCATCTACTGCCAACAACACCGGGAGGAACTGCAAACGACCACCACGACGAGCGTATTTGAGCAAACTACTCGATTTTAACAAGTGTATTTCTCAGGTCTAACGAGTGAACTATCATCGGTGATAAATTTTACAGGAATTGTAGTTTTTTACAAGAATGTTTTTTCGTGAGAGAACAAACAACATATAGCTATGTAGTGAACTTTCTTTCTTGTAAAAAACTAATTATTCAACTCTGGTGATCAACTATTAGGATTGAAGCATGGGATCACTTTGAGCAATCATAGTTTCTGTGTATAATATGATGGTCACATCATTTTAGTCAGGAAAAGAAATACAGTGGGTGTATGCAGTTAGCAAAAATAGAGCGTCCACAACTATCTATCCACTATGCCATACAACTCTACATGCCATTCTAGATCCAAATAACACCTAATATGGCTCGTTGGTTCTGCCAAATGCAGCTAGAGGAACGATCCATTCAAGACTACTCCCCATGAGCATACCATCGAACACATAGCGTGCGCACCCAGAGGTGTAAAAAATATTAAAACAGCACAACAGCCGCTTCGAAGCCCTCACCTTGCTCTGTCCGCCCGCGAAGCCCGCGAGCCGGCGCAAGGCGGCCATGACGAGGACCCTGACCTCGGCGTCGCCCGTGCCGGCGAGCCGCGCGAGCAGCGCCGGCACCAGGAGCCCGTCCTCGTCGTCGTCCTCGCCGAGCCTCCCCTGCTCCGCCAGCGCCGCCACCTCCCGCGCCACCTCGTCGAGCTCGGGCTGGGCGCCGTTCTTGACGCGCACCAGCAGGTCCTCCACATCCACCCTCGCGCGTCGGTCCGTCCTCGGCATCGCGGCGCCGCACCGAGAAGCGAAGGGAGCTGGATGTGGGCGCGAAGGTCGTAGGCGTCGCAGGAACAGGGAGGGAGGAGGGGGCGCCGCCTGGGCGGGAGGAGGGGGCGCCGCCTGGGCGGGAGGAGGTGGGGCGCCGCCTGGATTGAAGGAGGTGGGGCGGTTGGTCGCCGTGGTAGGGAGGCGTGCGTGTATTTTCCTCAGGGGATTTCGCCGGACTCCGTCACCGGCTCCCTCGCGTCGGCTACCGCCGCCGCTCGCTCGCCGGCGCCGATAAGGTAGGAGGCGGGATTGGATTTGGGGGAGGTTAGAACGGGCGGTTCAGTTGCGTGGCAGTGGGTTCGCATCGGGGCTATTATTTTTTTTGTCGGTCGGGTCGGGTCGGGAGTAGAAGGTGGTTTGAGGGGGTTGTAGAATAGCTATTCTAGAACCCCTCTTAAGGGGGGTTCGAGAATAGTTGGGCTCTATATATATATATATATATATATATATCCAAAATAGTGGGCTACCATGGTGGCTAGCTGTGCACACCACACCATCCGTTGGATATACATCATACTTTACCGGATGTACACTTGGGATCACATTTTGGAAACAGAAGCAGATGACGCCGTCTCCAACACAGCTGTCCGAGAGCACAAGTTTCAAATTCTGACTACACACCCATTACTTGCAGTACAGTTTGTAATACACATACTGCTCAGCTACCAATGTAAGAAATACCGCTATGCAAACTGTACGACACTTCGAAATACAAATCGTCATTTATGTCTACCGTTTCTCTTATCGCTAGCCAGTACATACATATACTGCTCAGTTATCAAAGTAAAAGATAGCACTAAATCAACTGTACAGCACTATGAAATACAAATCGGCAGGTATGACTACCCCAACACCGTTTCTCTTTTGGTAGCCAGTACACACATTCATCTCTTTCCAGAATTCTGGAACACAAGATTCGTTTCTTCATCTGTTTATGTTTCTTCATCTGTTTATATGGTATGCACTTTGCATGGTCAGTTTGAAGGTTCATATGATATGCAGGTTCGATGGTCTTATCCATTTCTGGCTGCTGCAGCGATGGTGATATCGTCGAGCTCAAGGTTTCTCGGCAGCGCGGGGGGCTTCGAGGAATGCGCCAAGTTCTGCTACAACACCATCATCACGCACAACCTCGTCCTGCTCCAGTGGCCAGGGGAGGTGCCGGCGGCGGGGCTTGGCTCACACCACCACCCGACGATGCGAGCGACTGCCTCCCACCTCACGGCGCGAGCCACGCGGCCCCATTCGTCCGGTCTTGGATGTGCTGCCGCCGGTGCGCGGTGGCAGTCCACGGGCGGGCCTCAGACCCTCAGATCGAATGGGTGGGATGGAGCAGGAGAGGGTCGCGTGCGGTGGAGGTGCTGGCCGCTGGGTCGCCCTGGCTCCTTCGTTCCCCACCGGCAATCTGTATCGCTTGTACTAATTTTTGGAGAATCTGGTCGGCGCGTTGTAGGAGGTACGGTGGAGGCGGTGATGTTCAGAATGGGCGGCTCAGTGGCTCACCGGCAGTTGCTGCAGACTGAGTGGCTCGTCGGCAGCTGCTGCAGACCGAGTGGCTCGCCGTCGCGTTGTGGCTGGACTCATATTGTGCGTCCCTATTCCGGCGGATGCGATGTCCAATTACGGCGTGACTGGGTCACTGAATCCCAGTCCATTGCGAGCGCCCTCTGGTCCACCTTCCATCCAAGGTACGTCTCCTAACTTGTGTAAAATCATGTGAACAAAAAAGGAGCTAATTGAGCAGGGATTTGAGGCTGCTCTATGGTTTGTAGAGCGCGAGCAGCTCGATTGGAAAAGATGATTTTGCAATGGAAAAGTCCCCTCTTCGATTAAATTTCAATGATCGTTCTAGTCATTGATTGTGTGTATGTTTCCTGTACGCAGTAGCTCTACTCACATGTCCAGTTGATTTTTTTCAGTTCCTGTAATTTGTATGGACGAAGATGCTGTCATTTGATAATTGTGATTATTTGCTGACAGTTCTAGAACACATCCAAGAGAGCTTAGAATTTAATTAGATTCCAAATTTCAGGTTGCTGCCAAACATCAAAATTTGGGAAGGATTCCAAAAATTATGCTAAGACCACAACGGAACTTGAAATTTTAATGACGCTATGGTGTCAAGTCATGGCTTCGGCCTGCTGCTCCTGCACCCTGTTGTCCTCCACTGGCTCTATTTATTCTATTTTTCAATGACAGAGAAGAGCAATTTCAAGGCTATACTTTGATTTCGTAGTATTAAAATGAATACTGTTTGGTGTTAAAACGAGCACCGTTTTTGAATGTACTGAGCTCCTCTCATATGTTAAAGGCACCGAATGATTTTTAATATAGTAATGAAGGCACCGATTTTGAAGAGGGCACCCATCAGATATTCTTGTAAGGCATTCATAGATGAATTTCTGCTGAAATTGTTGTACAACATGCAAAGAGGCATATCTGTGTATTAATTTTTGTAACTTGATTCAGTGAACTCATGCCATCTGGATACTACAGTTTGCAATACACTTTGCAATACATATGATGCTCAGCTACCAAAGTAAAAAATACCGCTATGCAAACTGTACAAAGCTCTACAATATACTTTCAATTGCAAAGTTGATGTACAAAGCTCTGCCAGTCTACAAGGAAAAGTATATACCTGCTCTCCTATGCAGTCGGGTACCATCTGAATATGCAAGATGCAAGATGCCTCACATGAACATGTTTTTGTTTTTTAAACGGGGGAATAGCTCCATCCTCTGCATCCAAGCTCACATGAACATGTTTATTCACGAGATCCAAGTAATGAACTGAACCTCTGAAATTTCTCAGTATGTGGTGAATTCAGGTGCTCCTAAATATTCCGTGCAACGAGGATTCCACACACAACAGTACCTTGACCTGATGGTCATGCCATATGGTCAGCTCCGTGCTCAGTTCAAAAGAGAATTGTTTCTCAAGTTTTCACTTCAGGTATAGAACTTTGCCAGAGGGAGTCATTATAATAAATTCTTGCATAATAGACTGGCTGGCAACACTATTAGTTTTTTGTTTGTACAACATAATCTTACTGTTTCATATATCCATACCAATTGATATCCACATCAAAATACAGATTACAGAGTTACCCATACATAAGTTTATCCACATCAAAATACAGTATCCAAAATGTAACTACAGATCAAAATGCATCAGTATATGTAGTTATTTCCTTGAGAAAAGCAGTGGGTGCTGATTGCAAGATTAGGAATGCAAACTGGAGATTAGCTATGCAAAGAAAGAAGTTGGTGCTTAGTTATTTTGTCTTGCACATAGCAGCCGCTGCTGACTGTATACGATAGTGTAGAAACAGAAGTACAACACAAGTGTATTGTGAAATGTATTTATGTTTGTACTACAATTAGATTTACACTTCAACCGTTTCTCATATTCTACAGTGTAGAATACAAAACTACACTGCTGCCAGCATGCTAACTGTTGTAACGGCCAAGACATGACCGTTACCTCACTCCACTTGTACACATGGTAATCTTGATCCCATTGATTTGCATGCACACTATATCCAATGGCTAAAACAGGGTGCGTAGCTAGCCACCATGGTAGCAAATCCGCGTCGATATATATATATATATATATATATATATATATATATATATATATATATATATATATATATATATATATATATATATATATATATATATATATAAATACTTCCTACTCCTGGGTGTAACTACACCCATGTCTCATATACTACCATACGGAAGTATGTAACATACTTTATCGGTTTGAGTATGTTCTTACACTATATCTAAGATATTCTAAACGAAGTTTGATGAAAAAAATGCAAGTGAGCATGTAGTTTGCACTATATAGCCGAAATACATGCATATGTATATGTAAAAATGAGTCTACGTAAAAAAATGTACATACTGCCTACAAAGTATTATATATACTACCAAAATAGTCTAATATACTTCATACTACATGTACATACTCTCCGGTATGATAGATACTCTCTAGATTATGAGAAACACGCGTGGGTGTAACTACACCCGGGTGTAGTATGAATATGTCATATATATATATATATATATATATATATATATAGAGCCCAACTATTCTCGAACCCCCTTTAAGAGGGGTTCTAGAATAGCTATTCTAGAACCCCCTCATGTCAACTGGAAAAACCAACCGAACCGGCCACCACCCACCCGAGCCCCACCTCCCGCACGACCCTGCCCCTGCCCCCAAATTCTCCACCATCTCCTCCCCACTCTCTTTCCTACCGACGGAGGTACTGCGCCGCCCAGCCCCAAATCCCACCTCACCTTCTTCCCGGCGGCAGCCGGCGTCGCAGCCCGGCCCCAATCCCGCCTCACCTTCTTCCCGGCGGCAGCCGGCGTCGCCGCCCGGTCCCAACTCCCGCTGACCTTCTTTCTGGCGGCAGCCGACATCGCTGCCCGCCTTCTTCCCGGCGACAGGCCAAGTCTTTCTCCCACGCATAGTCGGATCCCCATCTGTACCGCGCGCAGCCTAGAGGGGCCTCGACCGGCTCGGCCTGCAACCCCCGCTCGCCGCTCGGCCTGCAACCCCCATGCGCCGCCGTCTTGGCATCCTCTGCACTGCCCCGAACTCCAGACCACCGTCTTGGTGTCCGCCGGGCAGGAGGTTCTCTACGCCGCCGATGCGCCCTGCGCTGGCCGCTGACCAGGAGGTCGTTCGCGCCTGCCGGCCAGTCTACCGTGGCAGTGCGCTAGAGTTCATCACCTCATCTCGTTGGATTTCATCGGAGCGACAAACGAGCGTCGACTGCTCGTAAGACGCAGGAACACTACTTTCCTCGTCAGTCGTCACGGCAATCCTCAACGGCTGGTGATTCGGGATTCCACAACCCGCTGCGTCGTATGAAGTTAGTTTTCTGCTATTCTGAATTTCTTTTTCCTACTGGTCTGAACTGCTAATACTGTGTGGTGTGTCGTGAACTTCACTATCCCTGTCCTTGATGTATTGGTTGGAGTAAAAAGGCTTATCTTAATTCTTAATACAGAAAAATGCATCATCCAATCTAAACTATTATCCTTGTATTCTGTGGGTCATTTCTCTTAAACATTCCGTTAGAATCACAAAAACAAAACGAAAGTTTACTTTAACTTTTCTAAGAACTTCATTCACCGAGCATAGTTAACTTTTGCTTTGTGGCAAGTTCACTTTTATTTTTTCGGTAGTATGTTTTTTCATATTTTCAGGGATATTTAACACAGTATAGCTTGAAAAAATAGAACAGGCGCAAGTGCGAGCTGGTGCCTTTGAACCTCCCGCCGCGAGTATGCATTTCTCCACCTTCAGTCATATTATGCCACGGTCCTACTTCTGCATCCTCCCCGTATGCATTGTTGCTGGTGCTAATCCCCTCCTTGCTGCAAGGTAGCTACAATGTACTAATAAAATAATTTCTTGTAGAAAGATTTCAGTTCCGATGTGAATCTATCAAATTACTTTAGTGTGTGTTGTTTGCATGTCTGCCGTAAGTTCAGTTCTGATATGAATATTGGATAAGTGTTTATTGTACAGCAAAAAGAGTAATCTATCTTGACAGCTAAGCAACATGTTGAGTGCGCGTTCTTAATTTCCTGAACTCCTGCCAGTAGTTCTGAATGTAAACAACCATCGATGCATATGTGATAAAATTGGTCCAATTTTGAACTACTCATACTTCCATTTCTTAGTTATTTGAGGGTTGCAAATCGGCCAGCAGCAAGAAAGGCCTGGTACCAGTGAACTACGACACCCTTTTCTAGTTTTCTTTGAACTCCCGTTTTGATCCTGTACCTCGACGGCGAGCGCCGTCCTAGCTGTTCGTTTCACTGAGTTCGTTTGAGAATAATGAGAGGTGTATCTCTCGTTTCTATTTCTCCTTGTACATGTAAGTTGCTAATTTTCTGAATTTCCAGATGAAATTATTCTAAACTGGGTGCGTGCCTTTTCTGAACTGAAGCTGGTGCGCATCTCCGTCGTCCTGGCACATACCCTGCTCTGTTGGTGTGCCTCGTGCTCTTGTGCAGGTCCTACTGCTTGGTGCCACCACCCATGGGTACAGTTCACATTCACTTGTGGTGTAGTTCATTGTTGTTTGATTTGATGCTTAATGCAATGAATTAACCTATTCACGGTTGAATGTGGTGCAGTTTGCAGTTGGCCTCCATTGACTCATTAGCTGCTGGAGCCTCTCTCTTTTCTCGAGGACTTGAGCCTAGCACCTGTTGATGTGTGGTTTTTTCCCCGGTTAGCTGCATGTTCAGGTATTCACCATGTTCACTTCTCAAGTTCACTATGTTCTTTATGTGAGGTTCACTTTGGTGTTCTCTGTTGGTGAACGTGAGAAGCTCTGAGCAAGAGTTCACTTACTGTCACAAAGGTCACTTGATTACCCTGTATATTTACATCGTTTATACGGGGTAATCCACCTGGCAGTAAACTTCTCTATTTCGGGTAGCTCACAAAATGTTTACCAGTATCACACTTGTTTATTTGGGGGAAGATCACTAGTTTGAACCAGGCAGTCCACTCGGTAATAAATAGAACATTCATATTTCACTTGAGTAATGGTATATTATTTGTGTTATCACAAAATATGTTACAAAAGAAAGGAATCCATGGAAGTTCACTTTATTCGTGGGAGAAATTCAATTCCACTTGAGTGTGGAGTCAAAATTGTTCATATTTTTGTCAAGAGGTTCGCTTATTGTAATTCGGAAGCCCTGTCTTGTGCGTGAGCTCCAGACCGGTTTGTATACTTAGAAAAGGAAGTCCACCTATTAAGATAGAGCGGTTAATTTACTGAAAAACCTAATCCAGTCTGTAAAATATAAATAATATATGATATTCCACTTCTCAAAGGAAAAACATGAGAACGTACCTTATTTTCTGTAGTGCATTTTTTTTACTTGTGTTTTATCTCTAAATTGAAGTTCAGATTTAAATGTATAGTAGTTCGGACGCTAGTAATGTATAGTAGTTCAAATCACAAAACATTAAAAAGAAAAAGAGTGGCAAAGAACTCCATGATCCCCTTTTCCCTGACTCGCTCCTCGTAGGCAGTTCGCCCTGCGCCGCCAGGGAGTTCACCCGCACCTACCGCTGGGGGACGGCAGCGCCAGGATGAGTAGTCGGGATCCTTGGACAGTTTGGCTATTTAGTTCACCTTTTATTTGACTATCTAGTTCTTCATAGCAAGTTCGTTCTTATTGGCCCTGTTTAAAGCATAATGACTTACAATCTTACATTTTGAACAATTTATCCTATTCTTATTAATTATTGGTAGGTTACCATGACCACTATGCTATCTCGATCAAGTAGTAGTGATGCAGTTCACTGTTAGCCATGGTGCGGTTCAGTTTGTTGTTGTTTGTCACAAGTAAGCTGCCTCCTCTGAACTCCTATATCTTTGCAACAATTTTGGCCAGTAGGCCTCTTGGGGGCTTTGGGAATGCCAAGATGGTATGGCTCGCGGCAAGAGGCTCGTGTATACCAATAACCAGGGGATGGTCGTCAATGGTGTCTCGCTCAAACTTCCTCTCGTATGTACAACATTCTCATCACAATCCCTTTTCTTGTTTGTTTCATAGATAGCTAGTGATTATTGAATTGATTCGTTAATAACCAATTACTGAAACATTATGAGATATGAAATGGGTTGACAACTGATTGATTATGATGCGGTATTCTAGTCTACTAATCTGTGAAGCTCACTTCTTATAATCCGTGAAGCTCACTTCTCCTAATATGTGAAGCTCACTTCTCTTAATTCGCGAAGTTCACATATACTGCTATTTTCATTTTATATATTCCTGCCACTTCTTATAATCAGTGAAGGTCACTTCTCCTAATCTGTGAAGCTCACTTCTCCTAATCTGTGAAGCTCACTTCTCATAATTCGCGACACATCTATTGCTATTTTCATTTTATATATTTCTGCCAGTTCTTATAATCCATGAAGCTCACTTCTTCTAATCTGTGAAGCTCACTTATCATAATCTGTGAAGCCCACTTCTCTTAATTCGCCAAGTTCACATCTATGCTATTTTCATTTTATATATTTGGAAGTTCACCTCAACTTCTTTCGGAAGCTCACTTGGTTCAAATGCCCGTCGCCGGAGTCCGGCGGAGCTCGCGCCAGGCCTCCTCGCCCCAGTGCCCTCGTCGCTGCTAAGGAACTGGTCACCTGGGCGTCTGGCCCTCCTCCACTGGCAGCCTCAGCCACACCTACACAGGTAGTACAGGAGGAGAAAAGGTTTTCCCCTGATCTCTTTTATTTTTTCTTAACAGTGCCTCCACATCCTTAGCTTTCCAGTCCGCTGCTTTTCATCTGTTGATTTGCATATTTCTATACTTGTACTTCATCTCTTCATTTGCACAAAGGTTTCAACACTTCAAGTTCGTCATTCTCTACTGTATGTAATATGTGCATTGCACTGCTCTGTTGCAGGATATGGCACCAGATACTTTCCTGAAATTTCTGTTCAAAAATGCAAGCGCAAGATTGTGACAAAAAACAGGTAGATTCAATCATATGATCACTGTCTATAATTCTATATGTGAATGAGTTCAGATTTGGCAAAAATTGGTAAATTTGTGTTAATTCTTTTGAATTATTCATTACATATTTGCACCGACATGTAAAAAGAAGGATTAGAAAATGCAAGAAATATGAAGTTTAGTCTTTTGGTGTAAATGAAAAATGATGTGTACAAAATGCATGATATGAATGTCAGTATTTCCTTGCCGTGAAGTACACTTTAATTTCAAAATGTACCCTCTAATATTAACAAGAGTTCTCCGTGTTAAAAGAAACCATTGTTACGTAGTTCATGATACCTGTACTGGGCATTCATTCTTACTAATATGTATGTGCCGATGCTACGGAGAAGTTCACTTATTTTTTTACGGAAAGTTCACTCTTCTCCAGTTAGCTCGGTGTATGGATGTTCGCTCTATTATGATCTGGAGTTCACTTTTTTCTTTTTCTGATGGAGTTCACTCTTTTCTTTTTCTGAAGTTCAGTTTGGTCTTCTCTTTAGGGCGAAGAAGGGAAAGGGAGTTCACGTACCTGTAAAAAACGAGAGGGGAAAATGCCACTGGTACACTTGTTTATTTTAGGCAGTTGGTGCACTTGATCTGGAGTTCACTCGGTGATCTCACTTAAAAGCACTAGCAGTCCGCTGTAGTTCACATCGCTCTAGCACTTGTAGCTCCATCTTCAGGTTTGCGAACTGTTGATTTCTAGTTTTGGGCGATGTATTGCAAAATTGCAGGGATAAAATAGTTGTAACAATGTAGCACACAGTGTAGTGCACGGTACATTGTACCTCAAATTTATATTTTTGTCAGGACGTTCACTTTGTTGACATAGGAAGTTCTATATAAAAAACATTGCGGGGTGTAGCTATACAAACAAATATGCAAAAACTATTTTTCATCATCGAAGTTCGAGTTCTTTTAATCTATGGAATTAACTTCTCCTAATTGGTGACGTTCACTTCTCCTAATTGTTGAAGTTCACATCTCCCGACACTTCAATTTAGATAATCATGGTAGGTGGATTATTCTTTTATTTCTAATCCAAGTTTCGTTTTGTGCGTCCTCTAAACCCGACCAGCGCGGAGACCTCGTTTTGCAGAGATGCTGCTAGGGGTAAACCACCAGGTTCTGCAGTGTTGTTCTACCATTGTTACGGAGTCCAGTTCAGTTTTACCTTCACTGAAGTTCTATTTATCCTCATGCGGGGAATTCACTTCTCATACTTCAGTTTATTCATAAGAATGGCTAGGATTTAAAGTGAGTGCTGAACTGCTAGGCTGTGAATTATGATGCAGTTTTATTAATTCTTAACTTAGCAGTATCTACATCAATTGTAATTTTTGGGAGAGACTAATAGGGAGGATCAAAGTTTATTGTTTCAAATGGTGATGCAAAAGTCACCCCTTATATCTGTCAAGCATACTTACATTGTGATAGTTTATAAGTGACACTTCTGATATTTGATCTCATTTTCCTGCTCCCTTGTGCAGTCGTTCGCAGCCTTGATCCCCCGGAAGTTGGTTGTGCACGGACAGGAAGTCCACCAAGCACATACACTAGCAGTCCTGTGCGCGCGGCCGGGGATTAAAACCGTAACTTGATGAAGTGCTACTGTGTCACAGAGGTTGTGTAGGATTTTTCCTCCGTGAAGTGCTACTGTGTCTGACAGTTCACTTTTGCCTTCAGCTGTGATTACTTGTAATAATTTGGGGAAATGAATAGCATATACTTGTGTTGATGTGTGATAGAAAAAAAAATAAGAAGTTCATTGTTATTTACGCTGAAAGTTCAATTTTGTTTTACGGAAGTTAGTGCCATATGTGTTGGCAATTTTAGTTAAAAGTGCACAATAAAAAAGAATCAGAATTGCACCGTGCAAGATGAGAAGTCCTATTAAATTAATCGAATAGTTCAATTCCACTCATCTTTTATTCTTGGCAAAAGTTCAAATTTTTTTTATCTTGACAGTTCACTCTTATTGGATGCATAGTATTAGTTAAAAGTAAGTTCTAAGGTGCACTTTGTTTGTATGAGAAGTTCACTTTACATTGAGCAAAGGTAGTTCATTTATTCTTGGCAAAAGAGTTCAATTCATCCACGAGGAACAATAGGTAATATTTTTGTGTCGTGAAGTTTGATTTTGTTTATTTCAACTCGACAAATCATTTGAATTTGCTGAATAAAGCAATTGAAAGATCTCTCACTCAAAAAACATATAACAAAAGTTGGAAGAAGAAATTTGAAGTTCACTTGCAAAAAAACAACGGTTCACTTGTTAGCATGTCCGAAGTTCTGATTTTAAATCTAGAAAGCCATACACCGTTTAAATATGAGCAAATATGAGCTTACTCTTTGAGCTTCAGCGGTTCATTGTACAAAATCAAAGAAGTTCACCGTAAAAATACCACAGAAATAGACAAGTTAAAAATTCCATACTTTGGTACATTTTAAATTGGTCTTTAGTTATGAAACATTTTAGGAAATTTCCTATATGAAAAGGTTGTGGAATCTGCATAGCTTTCCAACGATATTTTATTTGCATCATTTCGATAAACGGTTTGAAAACTTTGACAAAAACAATATACAATATGGAACTTTTACACTGCGATCGGAGGTTCACTAACATGTTCGGAGAAGTTCACACCTATTTACAAGGCAGTTCATGTAGTCTATTTTTCCTGGACGGAAATCATACACATAGAAACCATTCACACATGCTCCGATTGCCCAAATCGGCATCCACCCCGTGCAATCGATAGTGATATGACTCTGCTAATACTCAAATGTACCGCCATGCCACAAATAATCAATCTAGGCAAGCCAATTTCAAAATGTTCATATGTCGACGTCATAACTCATTTTCCATATTTCTGAAATTAATCTTAAACCGTTTAGAATTTGGAAAACTATTCAACATAAAAAACTTGCGCCTAACCAATATCTTTCAAGAGCCATATCATTTGTACCATTTTGAGAAGTGGTTCGGACAAAATCCCAAAAGACAGTACAAAAAATTAAGAAGTTCGGATAACAGATTAACGTAGTTTCAAATCTGCTCTTAAACCATACGTAATTTGGAAAACCATTGAACATAAAAAAGTTGCGCAATTTGCATACCTTTCTAACGGTATATCATATGCATCAATCGGACAAACGATTTAAAAATTAGACTGAAAAAACTGCACGAAAATGCAGAAATCCGCGAAAATATAGTTTTGTATATTTGAAATTACTTTTATACCGTTACGAATTTGGGAACAGTTTCTGAACAAAAAGGTTGCGAAATTTCTGTAGCTTCCCAACGGTATATCATATGCATCATTCCGATAAACACTTCGAAAATCAGCCTCAAAACATTGTCCGCCAAAACATGGAATTATAGTGTTCCGTCAGGAAGTTCACGTGCAAATAAGTGGGAAGTTCAGAAAGGGTTCGAGAATAGTTATTCTCGAACCGGTTCGAGAATAGCAGACCTATATATATATATATATATATATATATATATATATATATATATATATATATATATTGATTCTCATGCACAAAATGTTTTGCTTCCTCACATCAAAATTAAACCGTTTTGCAGGTTACAAGATAAATTGCTGCCTCGGATGCCAAAGATGTACTTGAGAATTAAGTGAGTTTCACTTTAATTTTGCAGTTTATTTGACTTCTAGAATATTTGAGACTTCTTATACTTGGCATTCTTTTATTTTTAGCATTTTTCCTGGAAATACTTACCCAGCTTTAGATGACTCAGCGTGTGTCTGTTATGTTTTCTACTAGTAGCAACTGTGCTCTGGTATAAGCAAGTTTTTAAAAATATATATTAAGAGGAAGTACCTAGAAAAACAGCCCTCTCATGAATTTTATCAGAATGAAGATGTTTCATTTGAAATTTCTGTGCTGTTTGTGTCTTCACTGCCAGCAATTCAGTTTTTCCTTGATCTACTATTTTTTTTTGCGAGAAGAAAACAGATTCATTGATACTTTGTTCTTACAGAAAAACCCAGGAAACAAAGGAAATTACAACGAAGTCCTCCTGAGCTCCAGCTTCGCCGGCGACCAGAACGAGAGAGAGACGCGCCGCTACCTCTGCTCGTCCACACGCCAAGGATCGACGAAAGCATCCCCAAGGCAACTGGGAAGTCCCCGCTCACCGCCCCCGGAGGGGTAACGCCCTGGACCAACGGCTCCGCCGCAAAGCACCACGCCATCTTCTTCAACATCTTCGAGATCCAGATCCGCCGCACGGGATCTGGCTGGGGAGAACCGCACCGCGCAGATGCGTCGATCCGCGAACGGCGAGGAAGCAGGCGCTTGACCACGGAGCTCCGCCGAGCGCCGTAGACGAAGGAGTCGCGAACCTGCACCAAACACTTCACCGGCGCCACCACCACCTCCAAGGCACCGCCGGCTGCAAACCCTACAGATCCTACACTATATACAACCGCGAAACGGGGATCCCCCGCCCTCCCGCCGCCGGAGCGGCCGGCGGAGGGCGAGAGATCCGGCGAAACTGCGGTGGCGAGGTGGATCGGCGGGGAGATTTCAGAAATCGCCCTCTGTTACTGTGCGGGAGAGGGAGACGTCCTTGGCTCGTCAAGTGACTTCCTTGATCTACTAAAATGTAACTAGATTGCAAGAATCTAATATATTCTGTTCAATGTGATTTTTTTGCTTGTTCCAGGGATAGGAGTATGCAGATCTGCTCGATCCTGACTTACATTACAAAGAAACTTGAGCTAGCAAGTGATGATAAGGTCAGCCTTTTATATGTCCGTGCCGATTTCCAGTAAAGAAACTACCAGGCTGCATTTCTAGATTTTTTATGGCGCCTTACGATTTATGTGCATCAGTTGTGAGATTTTTATATGTCTTTGTACTTTCATTTTGATTGTTGTCACTCCACAAAACTCATCGAAAGTCTTTGGCCTTTGTCAAGCTGCTTGCTTCGATGTATAGGTCATCAACCAATGCGAATACAGTTACCTTTGTACAGTACATTATTTTCGGATGGTGACATAGGATCTATTTCCATAACTTTTATGTTTCTAAGCTTCCAAAAAAATGCATCACTATTTCAGCTCACTGGTTCATCCTGTCATATCTTCCTATATGCATATATCCACAATGCTGAATCTACTCTTTCATCTAATCCATATGTACCTCTTTGCATGTTTAGTTGGAGATCCTATGCAACGAATGGTGGCGATTCTGCCTTTCAACGACGCTGGGTTGCCTACTTGAACAGTGGCTGAGCAGCAAGCCGAAGCAGAAGGTCTGGACTATGGTGGGTGGCCCGGCCGATGAGTTCGGGATGGAGCTGAGCTACCGCCGGCGCCCGGCAGCCCTGTCTCTCTGTTGCATGATGAAGACGAAGTTCGAGACAATCTCCCTCCCATGCTACTGCAGCACCTAGACTGCAGGGGGTAACTGGGGAGAAACATTTTGGTGCTAGCTACAAAAATAGTCAGTTAGTCAGTCAGCCTCAATATTTGCGTTACCATGTTTTGGGCCAAATAGGCCGTGTAAAGAGCGGGTGAAAGACTGAACCATCTGAAAATTTTACCTTATCTCCCCAATATGCACTTCACATTTTGGACAAGAGTTTTATCTAGACAAAATGAATATTCTTAAATTTTCCTGTATGTTCTTTTTTTTTTAGAGCAACCACATATTTCATTGATCGAAAATCAAGTTACATGAAGCAACACATGTGGAAACTAAAAGACAAACCGGGATAAAATGATTATCCTGAATTTGCAGATAAAATCCTAAAAGATCGAGAAATACAAAACGATCCCTAGGGTTTCCTGCAACCACCGTAGCCAGCGGCCGCCGTCCAATTCCAGCGCCGCCGAGACGAACGCAAGAAGAGACGCCGAGCCTCCACCATTGCAAGATCCAAAAGAGCACCATCGCCAACGAGGCTTTGTGAGTCGATGAACAGGCCTGCTGTAAGCAGCGAGGCACATGTCGCTGTGCCACGTCGACCGGGGGACGTCCCCGTGCTGCCTTGGACCAAGATACGCCGCCTCCCATCGACGAAGTCGAAGAAGAACGGCATATCCACCACCTCTGGACCAACATATTCGCTCCAGAAGAACCACCTCGTCCCGGCCCCCAGCGCCGTCGTGGACAACGACAAACGCCAGTGACACGTCGAGAAACAGATCTCGCCAGATCTGAAGAACGGCGAGAAGACCAAGCTGCCGACCTGAAAGATCGACAAGCACACGTTGCCAACAACTCCGAGACGCCGCCGTGAAGGTCGCCGCCGGTGTGGGAGTGGAGTTGAGGCAGATTTATTTGCCCGGGCGCCGCTCCCACCACCCCAACGACACACCATAGCAGACAAGCCCAAACTACAAAACGGAGGAGGAACGAGGTCCCCTCCCCCTCCTGCCGCCGGAGCGGCAAGCGGAGGAAGAGGGGCCAGAGCTCACGCCGGTGGAGATGGGATCTGGCCGCCGCCGCCTGGGAGAGAGGAGCAGGGACAAAACGTTTCGTGCAATTTTTTTTCCTGTATGTTCTTGTGCCTGCGTACGTACATAGTTTTATTTCTTTTCTCACGTGCCTCCGATGATACTGCATCACCTAGGCTGCAAGGGGATAACTGAAGAGAAACAGTTTGCTGCTGTCAGTTAACCCTAGCAATATTTGCATTACCATTTTTGGGCCAAATGGGCCGTGTAAAAAGCAGGTGAAAAAAAAGGTTAGGCATAGCATTAGACAGCTGTTAGAAGCATCTGAAGATAGTACTAAAAAAAAGCATCTGAGATTTTACAATGAAGAGGAGCCAAAAGGAAATTTCGACGCGCTGGGCTATCATCCAAGCATCGGTGAACATGTTCCAAGGGTACCATAAAGAGTCCGAGACCAGAGGCGACAACGGCGCCAACATTAGCGACGTGTCACGCCTCTTTCTACGATAATTAGAGCCTAGTTTTTAATCACGATCTGATTGCGCTTCCTTTGATTAGTTCGATAGGGCCATGTCGATGTACCGGAAGGACTCGAAAGAGAATAAATCTTTCGCGCTAATGCATTGTTAATAGCAAGCTCAAAATGAATGAGAAATGGCGGGCGACGCGTCATTCATTGTCGAAGGGGAAAGACGCCATTGATCTGGATGCGCCGCTCGCAACTTCGGCAGGGCGCCCTATCGGCAACAAGGCCACCTTGGTCGACGCAGCGTCAGCCGAGAAGACGCAGGTGTCGATCACACAATGCCTTGTCGAGGTCTCATCGACCCTACTCTACTGCGACAAAATGGCTAACGAAAGGTGGGCGGCGCTGTTCAAGAGGCAAGAGGAGAAGATGCAGATTAACAAACGCAAGGAGGACATGTCCCTGCTGACCGCGTCGACAGCTGGAATGTCTCCTCGGACGCGGGTGGCACACAACTTCTACAAAGGTATGATCCTCGACGACATCGAAACCAAAATGACGGCGGTCGAGGCAGCGGCAGCAACCCCACCCCCAGAGCAAGAGCCGGCACCAGCAGACGCGTCTGCGACATCGTCTGCTAGTACACCTGCGTCAACGGCATCGGCATCTGCATCGGCGTCGGCGACGGAGCAGGCACACCGGGCAGAGCACAAAGAGGTCGTCGTGATCGACGGGCCTACGTCGACTCAGGATGCGCCGTCGGCGTCGCCATATCCCTTCTTCTAATTTATGTTAGCTTGCACCACCGGTCTATAATATGGTCGTGCGTCCAGTATTTTGATCGCGGCTACTTTGATCGCGACGACTTCGGCCGAAACGATCTTGTGAACTATTTGAATTTCTGTTTGAGGGGATGTTTGGGGGATGCGGCTGGAGAGCGACATCTCCTAACACGGCACGAAAGAAGCACGTGCACCAAACGCTCGATCCGGCATCATTTAAGGACACTTCGCACCATTTAAGGACGCTTTGGGAACATGGGTGGAGATGCTCTTATACATAGCACCAGATCGAGTGAATACGTTACTTTGAAAACTATCCTTGAGCTAGAAATTCTCGTATCTCGCTGAACGATCCGGTGTCGCGTTGTCAGTAAGGTAGGTACTCTTCCTCCTTGAACCGTTGGTAGCTCTTGGCAAGTGGGCCCCGACGGTTTCCCTCACGGCAATCTACCCAGATTGAGCTGTGTTTTTTTTCCTTTTAATTCCAGTGAGGTGGCATCGACTATACGAGGTACTGTACTAAATTAATAGAGTCCATTTAATTTTGCCAGGGAGAAATATTATCTGTCCGGCCAACGACAAAATAAATTGCTATCCCGAATCTTTTTTGGCAAGAAGTTAATTACCACACCGATTAGTCTCGACAGGATCTTTGGTGGCAATTTTTCATCTCAAAGAATGCAGCTGCCCTTGTTCATCCGAAATGGGTTTCGTGGATAAGTTATATAATTTTTTTTAAAGGGTCAAATCATCTAACTAAATGGGAGTACCTTTTAGGATGTATTCTTCCAAACAATCAAATTGAAATATTGTTGTAGTGCATTCTCTCCAAAAACTCCCTCTTTTCTATACTAAACCATAGAAAAATAAAAAATACAATACTCAATTTTGTTCTCATTTTGCGCTTGTTTATTCTCTAGTCCACTTGCCTATCATGATTTAATCGCGACATCAACAGTTTAATTACAGAGAGCATCGACGCACGTAACCAAATCTCGCATGCAGTAGAGCGCGAAAAGTGCTAAGGTGTGGGCTCGCAACAAGCAAAACGACTTAGCGTGGGCTTTCTCTTCATGTTGTCGATCCTTGCATTTATTGCAATGCCAACTTTTAAATCACGCACGGAGCCAAAACTTGAGTGCACTTAAGCGCGGGAAAGACTAAAGCGGTGGCACACAACAAGCGAAGCGGTATAGCGTGGACAGCAAGGTTATGCATGGCGCGCGCATTTTCATTGGTGACTTAACGAGGGGTTATCACGTTGTGCGCCGATATGGGATTGCATTCGTTGGCACCAATATTAGATGTTTGTATACCCTAATTGAGGGAGTACTGAGTTACAACACGAGAGTCGTGCTCATGCGCCATCTATCAGAAGAAAAAGGTTAGGAACAACAAGAAACATTAAGAAACAATAGAGGAAAACTGTTGTGAATACGTAGATCCGACAGCGTATACATACACCAGAGAGTGTACACGTAGATCGTGGGCCCTGGTCCCGCCTTTGTTTATACACGGCTCAACTTTCCTTTGTCGGTCCCCTCCCCCACAACCCCGAGCCTCACCGGAGCTCCGCCGCCGCCGCCCCTGCAGCCTCCGCCTTCGCCCGCCCCTTCAACGCCCTTCAAGCCATCTGCTTGCCTCGCGTATACGTGATTCTCCCCTACCCCCACGCCTGACTAGGAGGAGGCCGACGAGGATCGTCCAAGAGAAGGAGGTGGTGGTTGCCGGCGGCGGGGAGAGATGGGAACCGAGAAGGGGGAGGTCCGCCGGCAGCGGGGTGCGCTCACCTCCCGCTTGACGTGCCCGCTCTGCCAGGACCTCTTTCGGGAGGTCTGCGCCTTCCCCGAGTGCCTCCACACATGTAAGAGCAGGTCTAACAGGCCCCTTATAACCCGCCCACCCCGTAAAATTCCGGCGACATACGGGGCAGGCGCGGTTTGGGCCGTCTAGCAGGCCCCGTATTCGGGCCGCCCCGTTTCGGCGGAATACGGGGCCCAGGATATCGGCCCCTCCGCCCACTATTTATATCGGCCGCAGGTGCGAGTGAGGGGTTAACCCCTCACTCGCTACCCTAGCTCCGCCGTGCGCCGCCGCCGCCTCCACCCTGCTCCGGCGAGCAATTACTTTCTCCCCCGCGCCGCATTCGACCCCAGCTCCGCCATGGACGCCCGCGGCCGCAGTAGCGCCTCTCCGGCGAGCGGATCGAAGCGATCCCGCTCGCCGGACAACGTGGTGGACGCGTGGCGCTTGAAGTGCAAGCGCTCCGCCGCGGGTAGCCGTCGTGCGGCCTGCAAGTACGCCGGTGGGCGGTGGTACCGACAGGATCCGCCGCTCAAGCCTATGAGCGGCGCCGAATTCGAGGCGTGGCGCGCTGAGTGGGAGCGTGATCGCGCGGCGAAGGCGGCATGGGCTGTGCGCATCGGCAGCACCAGCGGCGGAGGAGGCGGAGGCGAGGAGGAAGCGGAGGCCGGCGAGGAGGAAGCGGAGGCCGGCGAGGAGGACGCGGCATTACTGCGGGCGTTGGCCGAGTCGGAGGTGGAGGCCGCCGAGAAGGCGCGGGCGGAGGCAGAGGAAGAGGCGGCGGCCGTCGCCGCCGTGGCTGAATTCCAGGCGAAGGAGGCCGCCGCCACCGTTGATTTCGTGCCATACATCATCCTCGAGTAGCTAGGATCGCTATGTATATGTATGATCCAATGTATGATCAATGAAGAAGAACTATGGTTTCATTTTCCCGGGGTTTTAATTTTTAAAAATACGGGACCAAATACGGGGTCTGCTAGACGGAATGGTTGAGCAAGACGCACTTTTGGGATACGGGGCGAAAAAATAGCGTTATACGGGGCAGAGAAATAAGGGGCCTGTTAGACATGCTCTAAGTTCTTTCGTTCTCTCCCCGCCGCCTCTCCGGTTTCCTTTGGACTCGTCTCTATACTCTTTTGTGTCTGCGGCTCAACACGAACTGCCCAGGTACCGGCGCCGGGATGCCGTACGGCGCGTCCGACCTCAACTACCTGGCCATCGTACTAGCCTAGCTGGGCGCCGCCGCGACCGTGAAGCGGGGACGGTGACGAACGTGGGCCTCCGGAGGGACAAGGTATACCATGGCACCACCGTCGGCCCCAAGGGCGCGCGCGTGGCGGTGTGGCCGCCGGCGCTGACGTTCTCTTCGTGTTCTGGCAGGGCCGTCTGCACCGAGTACTACGTGACCGTCACGCCGGCGAAGCTGTCGCGAGGCTGGTACGACTTCGGTGAGATCGTCTGGTCCGATGGCTCCCACCGCGCGCGCCGTCGTCAGGGTCACCAACCTGCCTGACGCCGGCACTCAGTCCATGGATGACGACAGGGCTACTGATCATCCACAGTCTGCATAACATCAAGAAACTTTTGAATATTAAGGGATTTCACCGGACACTGAAGATGAGTAGTTTTGATCGTAGAATCAGATCGAATGGATCCTTTTTTTTGACGGAAATCAGAAAGGATCCTATTCTAGCTGCTGCCCACTTTGCTGCTATCTGGAGGTCCGTGGGCGCCGCTCCGCTGCAAGATGGACTGCAGACCGACTAGAGAGAAGAGGCCTTAGAGCATCTTCACTGGGCCAACCCATATAGCGTCCGTCCGTCGCATGTGATTTTTTTTTTTGGCCCATATGGGGCTGTTGGCGTGATCACGGAAATGCTGCATCCCCGTACAATGGAAAAAATATTTTTATCGCGTATGATATTTTTACCGCTCCCCTCCTAGAGGAAGGTGAGCTGGCAGCCGGGCTCGAGCGTGAGGCCGCGGGCGAACATGTCCCACCCCGTGTGCAGGTGCATCTTGCCCTGCGCGTCAAACAAGACCTCGACAGGAAGTTGCAGCTGGCCTCCCGTAGCTGCAACTAGGCCGCCTCGATGACATCGACGAACTCAACGAACTTGTCCGGAGCCGTTTGATGCCGAGTGGGTCGTCATCGATGCGGAGGAGGAAATCGAAGCAGCGCTCCTCCTGCGAAGGCGAGGAAGGCGGAGGCGACGGCGACCACGGCGCCGTAGCTGCTCCACCACGGCGGCCCCTGCCCCGGCCTCGGGGGCGCCCAAGCCCGCGGCCTCGACCGCCTCGCCGGCTACCAGGACCCGCCATGGACTTCCTCGCGGGTCTGGCTGCATCGCGCAGAAGAGCTAGGCGGCGCTACGGTGGAGCTTGTGGCGTCTAGGGTTTGCGTGGACGAGTCGTACTCATGTCTAGCCCTGTAGTATATGTCTTCAAAGTCGTCGTACTCGCCGTCATCGTCATCTCTTGGCGCGCTCGGCTGGAACCAGTGCGGCAGTGACGGTTGTGCGAGCGGGAACCGGTGGCTGCGGCGGCTGCAGCCTTGGCCGTGTTCGCCACAACGTGCACGGTAGGCATGCTCCTCCTTCTCCCACCCGGACCCGGGCGTAGCCCACCGGCGTCGAAGGATTGGGTTCGAGGGAGGCGGGTATGGTGGCACACTGGCCGATATACTCCTCCGGATCCTCGGCGAGTATGTAGTGTTGCACGGCCATGGCGTACTACGGAGGCACCTGCCACTCCGGACACCGCCGCACGAGCCAAAGATGCCCGCGTGGGGGCGAGTGCTCCCGGATGGCAGTGCCACCGCGACCGCTGCCACCATTCTTCGGCTGGAAGTGGGGGTATCAAAGGCGGGGTAATCGCCGTCCATGATGTGGTCCATCACGCTCTCGAGGATCCGGCCACCCCACCATAGCCACCAACCGGCCTCGTTGTTGTTCATAGGCGGCCGCCCATCCCCCCCGTTCCTGGCGAGCTCACTCTCTTGCTGGTTAGAGAAGAAGGTGTCCGAAGTCACATTGTTGTTGGGATCACAGTAAGGATCCATTCGCTGCTCGGGAGTGAGCTCAGCCTCCATCGGGGGGCACTAGTAGCCCGACAGGCAGGGGTAGATGGAGGCGCGTAGTACCTCCGCCACCACCTCCGCGTAGGTTAGAGCTGGAACGGTAGAAGACATGAGAGCAAAGGCGAGTTTAGATGTACGGCATGAATGGCGGATGTTCCTACATATAGCGAGAAAAGGCTAGAAGCGGCGGAAAAAGCCGGAAGGAAAAGACAGGAACACGATCGTGGCGCACATTTTCTCCACCGCGTGGCTGTTGACGGGGCGCGGCACTGACGTACATTTTTCACTGCTAGGGCTTGCCCGCCTCGTTTTCCAGTCCGTCCAGCGCCTCCTCTAGCCTCCAGTGGGTTCGGTCCGGTTCGGTCCGGCTAGGGGGCGTCGGATTACCAAATCGTGCCTGGTTGGCGCCAACATGAAATTGGGGGGGCTAGCTGGGTGCATTTTTGGCGCCGGCACCCCCATCGCCCTTGGTGGGTGGGGGGGGGGTGCAAATGGAGATGCATCGTTCTGTCTACTGTAACTTGACTGGGTCGTTATGCAGATCTTCCTCCCACAGGTTTATTTGCTATCGGCCTCCAGCCAGATACATCCGTGCCTATAAGTTCTCTTGCCCCACCATGATATTTTGCAACATTAAAGAACTCCCACTTTTCAGTATAGCGTCGAAACCCGGCTTCACATTCTTGAATAAAATCTGTGTATCTCATGATGTAGAGGCCGGAATGGTGATCTCTCTATTAGGTAAATTACATTTCTTTATCTTAAACCTGGCACCTCTGCATCATAAGTACAGTGATGTTGTTAGTGTTGTCTACGCGCTCAATTTTTTTTCGAGGACTTTTTTTCAAGAAAATGGGCTTCCAATCTTGATGCAATCAAGCATCTACTCTATTGCATTACTGATATTTGATAATTACGGCCAATGAAGTTTTGATGTGTCAGGCGCATAAAATTCAGTTCTATCAAATCTCAAACTAGCATGCTTGTTTCTAGAGTTCCTCTTGTGACCATCCTTTTGTACGCAGTTTGTCGGGAGTGTATTATGAAGAAAATAGATGATGAAGAGATCAACTCCTGCCCAGTATGAAATGTTTATCTTGGTATTGCTCCTCAAGAGAAACTCAGGTAAGTTATCGTTAATATCAAGGTTTATCTGTATAACATTGTTTTTTCAACTCATCAATTACCTTTTCTTCAAAATGCTGTATTTTAAATGCCTTTCAGTAGATCATCGTGCTTACACACACCATTTATTCACAGTTGCATCAGATTTGTTAAGGACATTTATCTATATGCATTTGAATTGCAGGAAAATGTACTGAACATTTTCTTGTTAAGGACATTTATCTATATGTATATGAGTTGCAGAAAAATGTACTAAACATTTCCTATAAATTCTACTATATATAAATCTAAGTTGTAACAGCCATCTGGACCCCTCGTGCTAACTAACTGCCTGCTATATTGTTATCTTTTCTAATAGCATTTGCTAAAATACGCACGCTTACTTTTCTTGTAAATCAAAAGTTTAGTGTTCCAGCCACTTATCTATTTCCAGTTTTTTTCTTGCGATCTCGACTCAAGTACTCAACTATATGGTGCTACCTAACATGCTTAATCGTTTTCATATTTGAAGGCCTGATCTCAATCTTCAGAGTATCAGGAATAAGGTGTTTCCACTTAAGACAGAAGCTTCTGGTTCTAAGGATCGAACTATTACATCGCCAGCAAAGAGAAAAGAGAGGTCCCTTCCTTTGCATGATGGAATAACTACCCCAGTCTGGTTTTCACTAGTCACTTCACCGAACCAGTAAGACTGCAGTTATATTCTATATATATATACTGATTCTCATGCACAAAATGTTTTGCTTCCTCTCATCAAAATTAAACTGTTTTGCAGGTTACAAGATAAATTGCTGCCTCAGATGCCAAAGATGTACTTGAGAATTAAGTGAGTTTCACTTTATTTCTGCAGTTTATTTGACTTCTAGAATATTTGAGACTTCTCATACTTGGCATTCTTTTATTTGTAGCATTTTTTTCTGGAAATACTTACCCAGCTTTAGATGACTCAGCCTGTCTGTTATGTTTTCTACTAGTGTACCATCGGAGCGTAGCTTGTGCTTGAACACCCATTTGCCAGTAATGACGTTGGCTATAGAAGGACGCTGAACGAGATCCCAAGTCCGGTTCCGCTGCAGGGCCTCGAACTCCTCCTGCATGGCCGCATGCCACTGCGGGTCGCGTAGGGCGGCACGAACGGAGGTGGGTACCGGTGAGAGCGTTGGAGTAGAAGCCGCACATGCGTAGACATCGGCGAGGTAGCGTGTAGAGGGCCGAAGCACACCCGCGCGAGCACGAGTGAGGCGGCGGTGGGGAGACGACCGAGCTCGATGACGATGATGAAGCCGTCGACGAGGAGGCTGGTGATGACGATGATGACCCAGGTGCAGCCGGGGCCGCGGCTGCCGGGGTAGGAGGCGCGGGCGCTGCCGGGACCGCGGCTGCCGGGGCAGGAGGCGCGAGTGCTGGAGGGGCCGCGGCTGCCAGGGCAGGAGGCGCGGGCACTGGCGGGGCTGCTGCCGCATGCCTTCGAGCGTGTACACCCATAGGAGGGTCGACCGGCGCAGTAGGAGTCTCCAAGGTGCCCTGCTTAAACGGAAACAACATCTCGTCAAAGTAAACATGCCGCGAGGTGATCACGCGATGAGAGACCGGATCATAGCAGCGATTGCCCTTGGTGTTGGCTGGATAACCGATGAACACACACGGAAGGGACCGAGGGGCTAGTTTATGTGCAGCAGTGGCGGTGGTACTGGGGTAGCAGCGACAGCCGAAGATGCGAAGGGTGTCATAGGAGGGTGGAGTGCCGAAGAGAAGGTGGTGTGGAGCGTACTGCCAACGGGAGCGACACGGCCGAATATTGACGAGAAGGGTAGCGGTGGCGAGGGCATCCGGCCAGAAGCATGATGGCATGTAGGCATGAAACAAGAGGGTGCGGATGCAATCGTTAAGAGTATGAAGGATGCGTTCAGCGCGACCGTTCTGCTGAGAGGTGTAGGGACATGTGAGACGAAAGACCGTGCCGTGAGTAGCAAGGAGGGTGCGAATGGCGTGGTTGTCAAACTCTTTTCCATTGTCGGTTTGAAGGGCATGGATAGTTCTACCAAACTGGGTGGAGACATAGGAGAAGAAAGATGTTAAGGTGGTGGAGACGTCGGATTTACGGCGTAGAGGAAAAGTCCACACAAAATGCGAATAATCATCCAATATCACAAGATAGTAGAGAAAGCCAGAATTACTCGGAATTGGAGAAGTCCACACATCACTATGAATTAATTGAAACGGAAAAGACGCTACACTGGAGGATGAACTAAAGGGAAGACGAACATGTTTGCCTAGACGACATGCTTCACAAGAGTGAGACTCTGTTTTATTACAAGAAAAAGAAAATCCTTGCATTATTTGGCGAAGTGCGGTGGAAGTAGGGTGTCCGAGGAGCGCGTGCCAAAGATCGACACCGGTGGAGAGGGCGATGTGGTTGGAGGCGGTGGAGGACTGCTGAACGAGGTAGAGGGCGTCGTCGGGGCTGTCACATCAGTGGAGGAGCATCCGAGTACGGCCATCCTTCAAAGAAAAACCGAAACCATCAAATTCAACAATCACAGAGTTATCACAAGCAAGACGCTTAACAGCAACTAGTTTCTGAATGAGAGAGGGAGAGACAATGACATTATGAAGAGGAAGAGGCCTAGAGTTAGACGGAAAGCTAGTGGAACCTGTGTGGGTGATAGGAAGAGCTTGACCATTACCGACAATGATGCGAGAGGAAGTGGTGGTGGGAGAGGAAACGAAGAGGTTACCAGGATGGGAGGTCATATGAGAAGAGGCGCCGGTGTCCATGAACCAATCACCACCGCCGCCATAGGAGCCAGTGTTGGGGGCGGAGTGGAGGGCGTGCAGCAGCGCGGGGTCGACCTGCGGCGTAGGCGGTGCGCCGTTGTAGGAGGGCGCGGTGTAGCCTGGAGCAGCGTGGTACTGCGGTGCCGCATAGAACGCCTAATGGGTGGCTGGTCGAGGCCCCAGGATGCCAGGGAGGGGTGCCCTAGGCACCGGCATGGTGTAGGTGTGGACGACGCCGGTCCAAGGATTGTGTCCTGTGGCCCAGGGTGGCGTGGGCGCAAACTACTGGGGAGGAGGCGGGTTGGCAGGAGCACAGGTGCGCTGGCCTCCGTTTCCGTCACGACCACGGCGACGTTGGCCACCGTTGCCGCCGTTCCCGCAGTTCCCGCCGTTGCCGCCCGGGGCAGCAGGAGCCTGGTAGACCGGCGGTTGGGGCTGATAGTAGGGAGGCGGGGCCGCGACGCGGGGTGGAGGCGCTAGCGGAGAGGGCCGGGGCGCGGAGAACCCAGCGGCGAAGGCGGTGTGGACCGCACGAGTCCGCAACTGCTGCAGACGCTTCTCCTCGTGGCGAAGGTAGGCCACGGCCTGCTCGTAGGTCGGCGTGGTAAGCAGCGTGAGGTTGGCGGCGGTGTGGCTGAGATCCTCGCCTAGACCTGCCGCGAGCGTAGAGAGGAGGAGGGAGTCGGTGATCGGAAAATCCAAGTCACGGAGCTCGTCGGAGAGGGTCTTGAGGCGCAGGCAGAAGGCGTCGAGGGAGAGGTCGTTTTGGTGGAGGCCGAAGAACTCCTTCTGGAGGAAGGTGATGCGCTGGATCTTGTTGTCGGTGAAGAGGCCGGTGATCTTCTTCCACACATCGCGCGCGGTGTCGCCATCGCGGACAACGGTGTGAAAGATGTCGGTGGAGACGGTCTGGAAAAACCAGCGGATGATGGTGGCGTCGATGGTGCTCCAGTCGGGGTCATGCGGCATGGCGAGGAGGTTGATGGTGCCGTTGATGTGGTCGAGGAGATCGTACTCGTGGAAGAGGAGACCGAAATACGTCTTCCTTGCGAAGAAGTTGGCCACGGTGTGGGAGAGCTTGATCGGCACGCGCTCGAGGACGGGGACGTCGCGGATGACGGCGACGGAGGGGCCAGCAAAGGGGTTGGAGCTTCCAGATCGCGAGGAGTTGAAGGGGTTGGAGAGGCCGGAGCTGGAGAGGTCACCCATGGTGGCGGAAGCGGGGCCGCAGCGACGCCGAGGGGAGGCGGCGCGACTAGGGTTGAGGAGGCCGGAGCGGCGGCGGCACCAAGGATGGTGGCGGCGGCTCGGCTAGGGCTAGGACCGGTGGTTTAGGCTGATAGCATGTAGAGAAGTTATGAGAGAATGCACAGCTCCAATAGGGCCGGCTATCACGTATATATATAGGAGCAAACATATTACAAGCCTTGGTGTGCAAGGAAACTACCAAGGAAACCTATACAGATACGTATATCTCAACATACTCCTCCGTATCCTTGTCGAGTATGTAATGTTGCGCGGCCACGGCATACTCCGGAGGCACCTGCCGCACGAGCCGAAGATGCCCGCGTGGGGGCGAGTGCTCCCGGATGGCAGTGCCACCGCGACCGCTGCCACCATTCATCGGCTGTAAGTGGGGGTATCGAAGGCGGGGGTAATCACCCTCCATGATGTGGTCCATCGCGCTCTCGAGGATCCGGCCACCGCGCCATAGCCACCGACCGGCCTCGTTGTTGTTCATAGGCGGCAGCCCATCCCCCTCGTTCATGGCGAGCTCACTCTCCCGCCATTTGGCGAAGAAGGCGTCCGAAGTCACATTGTTGTCGAGATCCCAATAAGGATCCATCCGCTGATCGGGCGTGAGCTCGGCGTAGTTGTGGTGGGTGATGGTTGCACGCCGAGCCGCGCCTTGTGGGTCGGGAGATACCGGCACACCTTCGGTGCTCAGCCTCCATCGGGGGGGGGACTAGTAGCCCGGCGTGCAGGGGTAGTTGGAGGCGCGTAGCACCTCCGCCTCCGCGTAGGCTAGAGCTGGAACGGTAGAAGACATGAGAGAAAAGACGAGTTTAGCTGTACATCACGAATGGCATATGTTCCTACATATAGCGAGAAAAGGCTAGAAGCAGTGGACAAGTCCGGAAGGAAAAGGCGGGCACACGATGGTGGCGCACATTTTTGCCACCGCGTGGCTGTCGACGGGACGAGGCGCTGACGCGCATTTTCACCGCCAGGGCTTGCCCGCCTCGTTTTCCAGTCCGTCCAGCGCCTCCGCTAGCCTCCAGTGGGTTTAGTCCGGTTAGGGGGCGTCGGATTACTAATCGCGCCTGGCCGGCGCCAACATGAAATTGGGGGGACTGGCTGGGCGCATTTTTAGCGCCGGCACCCCATAGCCCTTGGGGGAGGGGGGGCAAATGGAGATGCTCTTACTCCAAGCCTTCTTACTGAAAGGGTCAAAATAAGACCTGTAATTTCTTGCGGGCTTCACACATTTATAATCAGCTAATTCCGTTCAGAGCCAAATTACTTCGGTGGAAGCCAGAAATTGTCCAGTCCTTGATGGGCCCAAATCTCTCACAACGCATTCCCTTTTTCTTGTTCCTTTCTATACCATCATCCAAGGGCGTGACAAGAGCTATTATGGTGATACCGTTACTTCGAGACATTTCAAAAGGCTGCAGATTACCATTTCCATCATGCAGACTGAAATCCATAATTCTTCTGCGTGGTTTCTTATCTTCAGGTCCAGTTTGTGTCAACATGGATCGTTACGTCTGCAAATGGAGATGCTCTTACTCCAAGCCTTCTTACTGAAAGGGTCAAAATAAGACCTGTAACTTCTTGCAGGCTTCCCACAATTATAATCAGCTAGTTCTGTTGAGAGCCAAATTACGTCGGTGCCTTCTTTATAGCCAGAAATTGTCCAGTCCTTCATGGGCCCAAATCTCTCACAACGTATTCCCTTTTTCTTGTTCATTTCTATACCATCATCCAAGGGCGTGACAAGAGCTGTTACGGTGATACCGTTACTTCGAGACATTTCAAAAGGCTGCAGATTACCATTTGCATCATGCAGACTGAAATCCATAATTCTTCTGCGTGGTTTCTTATCTTCAGGTCCAGTTTGTGTCAACATGGATCGTTACGTCTGCAAATGGAGATGCTCTTACTCCAAGCCTTCTTACTGAAAGGGTCAAAATAAGACATGTAACTTCTTGTGGGCTTCACACATTTATAATCAGCTAGTTCTGTTGAGAGCCAAATTACTTCGGTGCCTTCTTTATAGCTAGAAATTGTCCAGTCCTTGATGGGCCCAAATCTCTCACAACGTATTCACTTTTTCTTGTTCCTTTCTATACCATCATCGAAGGGCATGACAAGAGCTGTTATGGTGATACCGTTACTTCGAGACATTTCAAAAGGCTGCAGATTACCATTTCCATCATGCAGACTGAAATCCATAATTCTTCTGCGTGGTTTCTTATCTTCAGGTCCAGTTTGTGTCAACATGGATCGTTACGTCTGCAAATGGAGATGCTCTTACTCAAAGCCTTCTTATTGAAAGGGTCAAAATAAGACCTGTAACTTCTTGCGGGATTCACACATTTATAATCAGCTAGTTCTGTTGAGAGCCAAATTACTTCGGTGCCTTCTTTATAGCCAGAAATTTTCCAGTCCTTGATGGGCCCAAATCTCTCACAACGTATTCCCTTTTTCTTGTTCCTTTCTATACCATCATCCAAGGGCGTGACAAGAGCTGTTATGGTGATACCGTTACTTCGAGACATTTCAAAAGGCTGCAGATTACCATTTCCATCATGCAGACTGAAATCCATAATTCTTCTGCGTGGTTTCTTATCTTCAGGTCCAGTTTGTGTCAACATGGATCGATACGTCTGCTCTAACTTGACTGAAGAAGATGGTAAATATTTGTTCGTTAATTGTGCGATCGTTATGTAGTTGGTGCGATCGTTATGTAGTTGTTCCTCTCAAATGTTTATTTGCTATCCGGCTCCAACTCGCCAGATACATCCGTGCCTATAAGTTTTCTTGCCCCAGCATGATATTTTGCAACATGAAAGAACTCCCACTTTTTAGTATAGCGTCGAAACCCGGGCATCACATTCTTGAATAAAATTTGTGTATCTTATGATGTAGAGGCCGGAATGGTGATCTCTCTAGTATGTAAATTACATTTCTTTACCGTAAACCTGGCACTGCTTCTGCATCGTAAGTACAGTGATGTTGTCTCAAATTTTTTTCGAGGACTTGTTTTCAAGAAAAATGCGCTTTCAATCTTGATGCAATCAAGCATCTACTCTATTGCATTACTGATATTTACGGCCAATGAAGTTTTGATGTCTCAAGCGCATAAAATGCAGTTCTTGAAGTTTAGTATGCAATGTTTATCTTGGTATTGCTCTTGAAGAGAAACTCAGGTAAGTTATGGTTAATATCAAGGTTTATCTGTATAACATTGTTTTTTCAACCCGTCAATTCCCTTTTCTCCCAAATGTTGTATTTTAAATGCATTTTAGTAGATCACCGTGCTTACACACAACATTTATTCACAGTTGCAGCAGATTTGTTAAGGACATTTATCTATATGCATTTGAATTTCAGAGAAATGTACTAAACATTTTTTTGTTAAGGACATTTATCTATATGTATTTGAATTGAAAAATAGTTTCTTGAGGTTATTACTTGAGAATATACCAGCTTATCACTAAACTCCTATAAATTCTACTGTATATAAATCTAAGTTGTAACAACCATCTGGGCCCCTCGTGCTAACTAACTTCCTGCTATATTGTTATCCTTTCTAATAGCATTTGCTAAAATACGCACACTTACTTTTCTTGTAAATCAAAAGTTTAGTGTTCCAGGCACTTATCTATTTCCAGTTTTTTTTCTTGCGATCTTGACTCAAGTACTAAACTATATGGTGCTACCTGACATGATTAATCGTTTTCATCTTTGAAGGCCTGATCTCAATCTTCAGAGCATCAGGAATAAGGTGTTCCCCCTTAAGACGGAAGCTTTTGGATCTAAGGATCCAACTATTATATCGCCAGCAAATGGAAAAGAGAGGTCCCTTTCTTTGCATGATGGAATAACTACCCCAGTCTGGTTTTCACTAGTCACTTCACCGAACCAGTAAGACTGCAGTTATATTCTATATATATATATATACTGATTCTCATGCACAAAATGTTTTGCTTCCTCACATCAAAATTAAACCGTTTTGCAGGTTACAAGATAAATTGCTGCCTCAGATGCCAAAGATGTACTTGAGAATTAAGTGAGTTTCACTTTAATTTTGCAGTTTATTTGACTTCTAGAATATTTGAGACTTCTTATACTTGGCATTCTTTTATTTTTAGCATTTTTCCTGGAAATACTTACCCAGCTTTAGATGACTCAGCGTGTGTCTGTTATGTTTTCTACTAGTAGCAACTGTGCTCTGGTATAAGCAAGATTTTTAAAAAATATATTAAGAGGAAGTACCTAGAAAAACAGCCCTCTCATGAATTTTATCAGAATGAAGATGTTTCATTTGAAATTCCTGTGCTGTTTGTGTCTTCACTGCCAGCAATTCAGTTTTTCCTTAATCTACTAAAATGTAACTAGATTGCAAGAATCTAATATATTCTGTTCAATGTGATTTTTTTGCTTGTTCCAGGGATAGGAGTATGCAGATCTGCTCGATCCTGACTTACATTACAAAGAAACTTGAGCTAGCAAGTGATGATAAGGTCAGCCTTTTATATGTCCGTGCTGATTTCCAGTAAAGAAACTACCAGGCTGCATTTCTAGATTTTTTATGGCGCCTTACGATTTATGTGCATCAGTTGTGAGATTTTTATATGTCTTTGTACTTTCATTTTGATTGTTGTCACTCCACAAAACTCATCGAAAGTCTTTGGCCTTTGTCAAGCTGCTTGCTTCGATGTATAGGTCATCAACCAATGCGAATACAGTTACCTTTGTACTCCCTCCGCCTAAAAATGGATGTCTTAACTTTATCTAGATACGGATGTATCTCTAAATAAAATACATATAGATACATCTGTATCTAGACAAAACTGAGATTCTTATTTTTAGGCGGAGGGAGTACATTATTTTCGGACGGTGACATACGATCTATTTCCATAACTTTTATGTTTCTAAGCTTCCAAAAAAATGCATCACTATTTCAGCTCACTGGTTCATCCTGTCATATCTTCCTATATGCATATATCCACAATGCTGAATCTACTCTTTGCAAGTTCAGTTGGAGATCCTATGCAACGAATGGTGGCCAATCTGCCTTTCAACGGCGCTGGGTTGCCTACTTGAACAGTGGCTGAACAGCAAGCCGAAGCAGAAGGTCTGGGCTACGGTGGGTGGCCCGGCCGATGAGTTCGGGATGGAGCTGAGCTACCGCCGGCGCCCGGCAGCCCTGTCTCTCTGCTGCATGATGAAGACGAAGTTCGAGACAATCTCCCTCCCATGCTACTGCAGCACCTAGACTGCAGGGGGTAACTGGGGAGAAACAATTTGCTGCTAGCTACAAAAATAATCAGTTAGTCAGTCAGCCTCAATATTTGCGTTACCATGTGTTGGGTCAAATGGGCCGTGTAAAGAGCGGGTGAAAGATTGAACCATCTGAAAATTTTACCTTATCTTCCCCAATATGCACTTCACATTTTGGACGAGAATTTTATCTAGACAAAATGAATATTCTTAAATTTTCCTGTATGTTCTTGTGCCTGCGTACGTACATAGTTTTATTTCTTTTCTCACGTGCCTCCGATGCTACTGCAGCACCTAGGCTGCAAGGGGATAACTGAAGAGAAACAGTTTGCTACTGTCAGTTAACCCTATTAATATTTGCATTACCATTTTTGGGCCGAATGGGCCGTGTAAAAAGCAGGTGAAAAAAAAGGTTAGGCATTGCGTTAGACAGCTGTTAGAAGCATCTGAAGATGGTACTAAAAAAAGCATCCGAAGATTTTACATTATCTCCTGGAATATGCACTTCACATTTCGGACGAGAATTTTATCCTGCCAAAACGATTTTTCTTAAATTGTTCATGTGAGTTCTTGCTGCTTACGTACGTAGTTTTATTTGTTTTATCATGTGGCAGTGCAGGTTTTGCAGTAGTACAAGTATAATACTGGTATAGCTAAGTTGAGTGATTTTTTGGGAGAAAAAATGCTTCGTCCCTAGTCGCTCCCCGCAGGCGACGCAGGGGTGACACCACCCACCTCCGTCTCCCCCGACCACCCATGTACCTCTCCTCTGTCATTGGCAGAAGCTGCTAGGCAAAGCCCTGGCGATGCTGGCGACGACGACCCTCCCTTACTCGGCTTTAGTTCAGACCACATGCAAGAAGAACCGATGGAGGTATTGAGGGCACCTGAAGAAGAAGACGATGCCATCGCAGCTCGGGTGTAGGGTTGTTATCGAACGTGGGTGTAGTTTTCTAGGGTTTTGAGTTGCGGTGGCCAAGAGGAGCTTGGCGGTGGCAGTTTTTTGTAGGGGTTCATAGCATAGAAAACAAAAAATTCCTATAGCAAGAACAAACAACAAACCAAGATCTAACTATTATATGGTAGCAACGAGATGGGATCAACATACCTTGGAAAATCGCAAAGCGTTTAACGAGATGGATCTCGTGGATGATGTAGTCAATCACTTGCCGCTCTCAGGAGCGTGTAGAAGATCCCGTCGGTGCCTCAATCGGGCATCACCTCCGCACTTGGTCACACATACAATGTTGATGAAGACGTCCTTCTCCCTGTTCCAGCGGGCAGCGGAAGTAGTAGATCCTCCTCGGAATTCCGACAGCACGATGGCGTGGTGACGGTGGCGGTGGGGATCTCCTGCAGGGCTTCATCGTCGTCGTGCGGGAGATAGGTGGATGAGGGTGGCGCTAGGGTTTGGGAAGAGAGGGGTTGGGGCTGATGGGATTCGTAGCATAGAAAACAAAAATTTTCCTACCGCGAGAACGCAATCCAAGCCAAGATGCAATCTAGAGGATGGTAGCAACGAGGGGATGAACGAGACTAACCCTTGAAGATTTCCAAAGCCTACGAGATTAGATCTCGTTGTTGCAGAAGATGATCACTTGCCGCTTTCAAAAGCGCGTAGAAGATCTTGACGGTGCCACAATCGGGCAGCACCTCCGTACTCGGCCACACGTTCGGTGTTGATGACGACGTCCTTCTCCCCGTTCCAGCGGGCAGCGGAAGTAGTAGATCCTCCTCGGAATCCCGGCAGCACGACGGCGTGGTGGCGGTGGTGGTGGAGAACTCCGGCAGGGCTTCGCCTATGCGGCTGCGGGAGTATTATGTGGAGGAGGAGAGGCTAGGGTTTGGGGAGAGGGGGTGGCTAGGGCGCCGGCCATGGGCAGCCCTAGGTGGTGCGGCCAAGAGTGGCTGCCCCTCCCTCTCCTCCTCATTATATAGGTGGAAATCCCCAAGAGTTGTAGTCCAAGTCTTCGAATAAGACCCCAACAACAAAAACTCCCATAGGTGGGAAACCTACTCAAGGGGGGAGTCCTACCCAAGGTGGGACTCCCACCTTTCCCTTAGGTGGGGTGGCCGGCCACCTATGGTGGAGTCCACCTGAGACTCCACCCCCTTAGGGTTGGCCGGCCAAGCTTGGTGGAGTCCCTCCGGGACTCCGCCTTCCATAGTGATTTCTTCCGGACTTTTCTAGAACCTTCTAGAACCTGCCATAAATGCATCGGATCATTTCCAAACTTGGAATATGACTTCCTATATATGAATCTTATTCTCCGGACCATTCCGGACCTCCTCGTGATGTCTTGGATCCCATCCGAGACTCCGAACAAAACTTCGAACTCCATTCCATATTCCATATCTACTTGAACGACATCAAATCTTAAGTGTGTCACCCTACGGTTCGCGAACTATGCAGACATGGTTGAGACCTCTCTCCGACCAATAACCAATAGCGGGATCTGGAGATCCATAATGGCTCCCACATATTCAACGATGACTTTAGTGATCGACTGAACCATTTACATATGATACTGATTCTGTTTGTCACACGATATTTTACTTGTCCGAGGTTTGATCATCGGTATCTCTATACCTTGTTCAACCTCGTCTCCTGACAAGTACTCTTTACTCGTACCATGGTATGTGGTTTCTTATGAACCATTCATATGCTTGCAAGCTAATTAGACGACATTCCACCGAGAGGGCCCAGAGTATATCTATCCGTCATCGGGATGGACAAATCCCACTGTTGATCCATATGCCTCAACTCATACTTTCCGGATACTTAATCCCATCTTTATAACCACCCATTTACGCAGTGGCGTTTGATGTAATCAAAGTACCCTTCCGGCATAAGTGATTTACATGATCTCATGGTCGAAAGGACTAGGTAACTATGTATCGAAAGCTTATAGCAAATAACTTAATGATGTGATCTTATGCTACGCTTAATTGGGTGTGTCCATTACATCATTCACATAATGACATAACCTTGTTATTAATAACATCCAATGTTCATGATCATGAAACTATGATCATCTATTAATCAACAAGCTAGTTATACAAGAGGCTTACTAGGGACTCCTTGTTGTTCACATAACACACATGTATCAATGTTTCGGTTAATACAATTATAGCATGGTATGTAAACATTATCATAAACACAAAGATATATTATAATAACTATTTTATTATTGCCTCTTGGGCATATCTCCAACAGGGGCGCCGGCCTTGGTGCCCTTGGTTGGTGCGGCCAAGATGTGACTGGCCCCTCCCCTCCTCTCCCCTTTATATAGGTGGAAAACCCTAGGTTTCAATCATACTCCCTCTAGCAGTCCTATTGAAAACCTACCATAATACAAAAAGTCAAACCTAGTCAAAGATGGACTAGACGTGGGACTTCCCCCTTTCCTTTTGGTGTGGCCGAATTGGTGAGGTGTGGAG
>NC_061513.1:90360157-90434643 GCF_022539505.1 Lolium rigidum
ATCACAGGCAATTTCGGCGGTTTTGCAGTTTCGAGGCTGGTTTTCGCGCTTTGCATTAGAAGTGGAAACATTGCTAACACCAATTCTTTTATTAGTATGAGTAGGAGGTGCAGCAACATGTGTAGCATTAGCATTACTAGTGGTGGTAATAGTCCAAACTTTAGCTATATTCTTCTCTTTAGCTAGTTTTTCATTTTCTTCTCTATCCCACCTAGCACGCAGTTCAGCCATTAATCTTATATTCTCATTAATTCTAACTTGGATGGCATTTGCTGTAGTAACAATTTTATTTTCAATATCCCTATTAGGCATAACTTTTGATTTCAAAAGATCAACATCAGAAGCAAGACTATCAACTCTAGAAACAAGAATATCAATTTTATTGAGCTTTTCCTCAACAGATTTGTTAAAGGCAGTTTGTGTACTAATAAATTCTTTAAGCATGGCTTCAAGTCCAGGGGTGAATTCCTATTATTGTTGTAAGAATTCCCATAAGAATTAGCATAGCCGTTGCCATTATTATAAGGATATGGCCTATAGTTATTACTAGAATTGTTCCGGTAAGCATTGTTGTTGAAATTATTATTTTTAATGAAGTTTACATCAACATGTTCTTCTTGTGCAACCAATGAAGCTAATGGAACATTATTAGGATCAACATTAGTCCTATCATTCGCAAGCATAGACATAATAGCATCAATCTTATCACTCAAGGAAGAGGATTCCTCAACAGAATTTACCTTCTTACCTTGTGGAGCTCTTTCCGTGTGCCATTCAGAGTAGTTGATCATCATATTATCAAGAAGCTTTGTTGCTTCACCAAGAGTGATGGACATAAAGGTACCTCCAGCAGCTGAATCCAATAAATTCCGTGAAGAAAAATTTAGTCCTGCATAGAAGGTTTGGATGATCATCCAAGTAGTCAGTCCATGGGTTGGGCAATTTTTAACCGAGAGATTTCATTCTTTCCCAAGCTTGAGCAACATGTTCAGTATCTAATTGTTTAAAATTCATTATGCTACTCCTCAAAGATATAATTTTAGCAGGGGGATAATATCTACCAATAAAAGCATCCTTGCATTTAGTCCATGAATCAATACTATTCTTAGGCGAGAGATAGCAACCAATCTTTAGCTCTTCCTCTTAATGAGAAAGGGAACAATTTTAGTTTAATAATATCACCATCTACATCTTTATATTTTTGCATTTCGCATAGTTCAACAAAATTATTAAGATGGGCAGCGAGCATCATCAGAACTAATTCCAGAAAATTGATCTTTCATGACAAGATTCGATAAAGCGGGTTTAATTTCAAAGAATTCTGCTGTAGTAGCGAGGTGGAGCAATAGGTGTGCATAAGAAATCATTATTATTTGTGGTTGTGAAGTCACACAACTTAGTATTTTCAGCGTTGGCCATTTTAGCAACAGTAAATAAAGCAAACTAGATAAAGTAAATGCAAGTAAACTAATTTTTTTGTGTTTTCGATATAGCAAACAAGACAGTAAATAAAGTAAAACTAGCAACTAATTTTTTTGTATTTTGATTTAGTGCAGCAAACAAAGTAGTAAATAAAATAAAGCAAGACAAAAACAAAGTAAAGAGATTGAGAAGTGGAGACTCCCCTTGCAGCGTGTCTTGATCTCCCCGACAACGGCGCCGAGAAAATATGCTTGATGGCGTGTATTTCACACGTTCGTTGGGCAACCCCAAGAGGAAGGTATGATGAGCACAGCAGCAAGTTTTCCCTCGGAAAGAAACCAAGGTTTATCGAACCAGGAGGAGCCAAGAAGCACGTTGAAGGTTGATGGCGGCGGGACGTAGTGCGGCGCAACACCGAGAGATCCGGCGCCAACGTGGAACCTGCACAACACAACCAAAGTACTTTGCCCCAACGAAACAGTGAGGTTGTCAATCTCACCGGCTTGCTGTAACAAAGGATTAACCGTATTGTGTGGAAGATGATTGTTTGCAGAGAAAACAGTAAAAACAAGTATTGCAGTAGATTGTATTTGAGTAAAGAGAATTGGACCGGGGTCCACAGTTCACTAGAGGTGTCTCTCCCATAAGACGAACAGCATGTTGGGTGAACAAATTACAGTTGGGCAATTGACAAATAAAGAGAGCATGACAATGCACATACATATCATGATGAGTATAGTGAGATTTAATTGGGCATTACGACAAAGTACATAGACCGCCATCCAACTGCATCTATGCCTAAAAAGTCCACCTTCGAGGTTATCATCCGAACCCCTCCGAGTATTAAGTTGCAAGCAACGAGACAATTGCATTAAGTATGGTGCGTAATGTAATCAACAACTACATCCTTAGACATAGCATCAATGTTTTATCCCTAGTGGCAACAGCACAACACAACCTTAGAACTTTACATCACTCGTCCCAGGTGTCAATGCGGGCATGAACCCACTATCGAGCATAAGTACTCCCTCTTGGAGTTAAAAGCATCTACTTGGCCAGAGCATCTACTAATAACGGAGAGCATGCAAGATCATAAACAACACATGTATAACTTTGATAATCAACATAACAAGTATTCTCTATTCATCGGATCCCAACAAACGCAACATATAGAATTACATATAGATGATCTTGATCATGATAGGCAGCTCACAAGATCCGACAATGATAGCACAATGGGGAGAAGACAACCATCTAGCTACTGCTATGGATCCATAGTCCAGGGGTAGACTACTCACACATCACTCCGGAGGCGACCATGGCGGTGTAGAGTCCTCCGGGAGATGAATCCCCTCTCCGGCGAGGTGCCGGAGAGCGATCTCCAGGATCCCCCGAGATGGGATCGGCGGCGACGGCGTCTCGGTAATGTTTTCCGTATCGTGGCTCTCGGTGCGGGGGTTTCGTCACGGAGGCTATTTGTAGGCGGAAGGGCAAGTCGAGAGGCGGCACGGGGGCCCACACCACGGGGCCGCGCGGCCAAGGGGGGCCGCGCCGCCCTAGGGTTTGGCTCCCCCGTGGCCCCTCTTCGTCTCGTCTTCGGTCTTCTGGAAGCTTCGTGAGAAAATAGGCCTCTGGGCTTTTATTTCGTCCAATTCCGAGAATATTTCTTTACTAGGATTTCTGAAACCAAAAACAGCAGAAAACAACAATCGGCACTTCGGCATCTTGTTAATAGGTTAGTTCCAGAAAATGCACGAATATGACATAAAGTGTGCATAAAACATGTAGATAACATCAATAATGTGGCATGGAACACAAGAAATTATCGATACGTTGGAGACGTATCAATAACCCACAACCGAATCGACCTTCTTTTTCAGCCCAGCAACAACGAACAAACCCTAGGAAAAACCCCATCCAACCCGAACAGGGGAGAGGAAAAAAGGGAAACGAAACAGGGGAGAGGAAACAGGGGACGTCGGTGTACCGTAGTTCGGGGGTTCCGCCAGGAACGGACGGAGGTGAGGGTCAGGTGGCATCGCGGCGGAATCGTCAGCGCCGTCGCCGTCGGCGTGGAGGAGGAGAACCCGAGGCGTCGCCCAACTGATCGCCAACGAGGAGGAGTGCTCGAGGAGATGAAAAGTTAAGGGCTAAAACTGTTGCTGCTACTATGCGAGGGGGGTGCTTGCAAAACATACAGCGCCGACCAAAGCCAACGTGTCATCCACGTGTCCAATTCGGACTGTTCGGTTCAGATTTGCACCCGACTGTCAAGTTGATGGCCAAGTGGAGCACATTTTGCAAGTTCGTGGAGGACTATGCACATGCGGGACAAGTTCGTGTATGCGCCGTGCTAATATCTCCCAAAGAAACTTTAATGCATTGCGTCCATGATTGCAGCACTTGCAATTCAAGCCACTGAATCGTCGTTTATTCGTCATTGTAGTCAAGAAAAAAAGAAGGCAGGGTAAAAAGGGTAAAATAAGAGAACTACGAACAAGTGATGACGGTACAAGCAGAACATGGAGATTGCACACTCCCATGGAAACATTTGATTACGATCTGGCAATGTCAACGCGCGCTTGCGCCGTGGCCTTATTGAAGGTGGTGGCTCAAGCTTGGCTTTCGGATGAAAATCCTGAGATCGACCTACAATTGGACTCGTCGGCATCGTTGCAGGTGTGGCGATCACATCTTAAAGGTTTTGCCTAGGAGTTGTAAATACTCTTATTGGTGGAGGTATTGTCCCGATGCATGAGGTCTCAGGCTTGTTTTCTTTTTCCTCTTTGTATAGCTACTTTTGCCGGACTTGCCTAACTTTTATTAATAAATGGTGTATGTGCCAATCGATGCAGAGGCATGAGGTATCTCCTTTTTGAAACGAAAAAAGGAAATCACGGACCGAACACTAGTAGAAAAATGGGAATCCATCTAAGCCATAAATACCGGTTCCCTTACGAACCGGTACTAAAGGGTGCATTAGTACCGGTTGCACTGCCCAGACCTTTAGTACCGGTTCGTAAGGACCTTTAATACCGGTTCGTGACACGAACCGGTACTAAAGGGTTCGCGTCAGCTGAAAAACCTTTAGTACCCCCCCCCCCGTGGATCGCCTTTTTTGACACTGTGAAATAGAAAAGAAAATGATAGAAAATTCAAAAAATAAAATGTTTTCAGATTGTTGTATGTTATGCAACCTACTATTAGGAAAAATTAACAAATTTGAATTTTCATTTTTTTTGCAAAAAAGTTTTGAAAAATGGTAAAACCGCAATAACTTTTGCATACGACGTCGAAAAAAAACGTATAATATATCAAAAAAATCATGGGAAAAAGTTACATCCGATTTCACCCGGGTTTACCCGGTTAGCCAATTTTTAGATTCTCAAAATTCCAAATGAAAATATGAAAGCAGGAAGATTTTAGTTTTTTTCCGAAATTTAGAATTTTATATATTTTTATTTTTTTAAATTAAAATATTAATTATAAGATTTTTTGAGTCCTAACATATTACTATTACTTTTATCAAATTATAAGATTTTCAATTTTTCAAGTTTTAGGTTTTGCAAAAAATATTAAATTTTTAAAAAATAATTAAAAATAATAAAAATTAAAAAGTTAATTTTATTTATTTATTCAACATTATTATTACATCATTACTTTGTTTATTAAAAGAATTATTTGGAATTCAAACGATAAAAAGTGTGACATCGACCAACATGTTAATAGGATTGATATGATAGTACTATCACATACATGCGCGCGAAGCACTTGGAAGTGGAACGGGATGGAACTTGGAAGTTAAGCGTGCTAGTGCGGGAGTAGTGTGAGGATGGGTGACCGACCCGGAAGTTTGACTACGGGTAAGTAATTTGACTAGAGATTAAGTGTAGTTAGAGACTAACGGAAATACTAGTAATTTTGAAAAAAATAAAAAAAAAGGCCGTGAAAAAAAGGGTGTGAAAAATAATTAGAAAAAATGGAAAAAAAATTAAACAAAATAGGCTTTAATACCGGTTCGTGTTACGAACCGGTACCAAAAGTCTCCAGCCCCACGGGTTCCTCCGTGCCCACGTGGAGGCACCTTTAGTACCGGTTCGTAAGGAACCGGTACTAAAGGTGGGAGGCTTTTAGTACCGGATAATAGTACCGGTTCCAAAACCGGTACTAAAGGCCCTTTGAAACCGGTACTAAAGGGGGGTTTTCTACTAGTGGAAAAAAACTTGACACCATCATCCTTACAATCCCAGCGTCAAGCCGAAGCATGAGAGGACAATCCGTTAGGTCGGGGATCAACGATCCACATGCAAACCACAACAGGCTCGCGAATATTAGCTATGGTGACCACACCAGGATGGATATTGAGTCGTGGAACTCATGTTTCGTGCAACACGACCTCAGCATCAAAAATTTGTCGCCAACGACACAAAAACCTAACATCGAAGAAATTTAACCCAAACTCCAAACGACGATATCGGGATCGCCCACCTCTTGGTTCCATAAGGGCCGCTAGAGGCAACTTGAGCCAGCCGGATTACGCCGAAGACCATGTCGACGGCTAGGGATCGAGTAGCCTCCCTTTTTTCCCTCGTTAAGACGGAGATGCTCTTACTTTTCAGTTAAGGTAATGTTCTCATCGATAACGGGACATGGTGACTTCCAAATCTTCCGTGAATATTGAAACTCAGCTGACTACTCTTTTGTTGACGTTGTGTCAATGTGCAATGTGTACGTGGTTGTGGTGTGTGTGTGTACACACATGATTTTGAAGAAAAATGTTTTCGTTATCATATCATGTTATACGGATGGCTGGAAGGTACAAATTTTGTGGTTGCAACTTCAGTTTGTTGTTTCCTCGTCCTACATACATTTTGCTGCCCCCTGCCAGACCATGGCTACTAAATACGGATTTTAGACAAGGCTAACCAAAACAGATTACAATAGGGCTCAAATTCGGGCCCATAATAATGTTAAAACAACACATTCAGCCGCCATCCACGGAAACTCTTGTACACCACACATTGCGGCACAAACCGCTCGCGGCCCCCTATTGTCACTGGGCCAGCCCATTTAATTCCTTGGCGCTTTCTGTACACATTCGATCATGTTTCGCTTCAGTTTTTTGGATTGTTTTCACCATATGGCCTGGTTTTTCTACTCCGTATTTCCTTTCATTCTTTAGTTTTCTCCGGGTTTTTTTTCGTTTTATGTGAGTCTTTTTTTCGGTTTTTCATCAGTTTCTGTTTTGTTTTCTCATTTTTTATTTTTTTATTTTTTTTCTTATTTCTTGTCTTTTATTTTTTTCTTTTTCTTATTATTCTTTCTTTCATTTTATGTTTCTTTATTTCTTTTTCATCATATCCTATAAAATTTTGTTTACATTCATATAAAAATATAAACTCAGATTAAAAAGTTAGGTTCGCAGTTTCAAAGAAACGTTCACGAAATTTTGAAAACTTTAAAACCAGATGTTCAAAGAAATATGTTCATGGATTCGAAAAAGGTTTCTATCTATTTAAAAATTGTTCACGTAGTTTGTAAAATATATTCATGAAGTTCAAGAAATACGTCACGGATTTAAAAAAATGTCATGTGTTTCTATTTCATTTTCAGAAAATGTTCACATGATTCAAAAAGATGATCGTTGGTTTGACAATTGTTCATGGAGTTCGAAAACGTGTTCAGGTGTTTTCTAACGTATACAAGTTCAATAAAATGTTAACGACACAAAAATATATATACAAACTCGAATGAATGTTCACATGGTTGGAAGCAATTGCGACAGGGTTCAAAAGATGGTCACCGTGGTTCAAAATATCGTTCATTATGGTTCAAAAATGTTCACGAGGTTCGAAAAATGGTCATGGTATTCAAAAAGTATACACGGTTGAAATAGTGTTAATATGGTAGAAAAACTATGTTCAGAAATTCTATTATAATATGTTCACTGGTTCAAAAATATTCATCAATGTTCAAGAAGTGGTTTAATCGTTAACTTATCGGTAGGCATCAAAATTTAGATTAATCGCTTATCAATCGATTAATCAATTTTATCGGTCGGCAATTTTTCGGCTTATTTTTTGTAAATCCTATTGTTGGCACTAAAATTTCTTTATTATGTTATGAAAAATTAATATTGGAGCATTTGAACAGAAGATTGTCTTGATTCATTGCATTTGAATCAATAAAATGGAAGTTTTAAGCTAATGCATAGTTCTACAAAACTATAGAAAGAAATTATGGACTAACATGTTGATTTTCAGCAATTTTTCACTAAAAATCGGCCGAAATATCGGCTATCAGACTGAAAATCGGCTGATAAATCGATATCTCGGGCGATTTTTTTAGGTCGTGTTCATTGATTTCATGAAATGGTCATGACGAGTTGAAAACAAATGTTCACACGGTTTCTAAAATATATACTAGATTCAAAATATTCACTAATTCTGAAAAATGTTTTGGGGGGTTCATAAATATGTTTAGGGTGGTTCAAAGAAATGTTCATTGGTTTGAATTTTTTGTTTATAAGGTTATAAAATGGTCATAGGTTTATAAAATGTTCATGGATTAGTATATTTATTTTATTTTTTATAATTTCATTTCTTTCTAAACTCAAAGAAAACAAAAAAATTAAATACTAATGAACACATTATTTCATGGGGTGAACATTTTCTAGATTTGCATGAATATGTTTTTAAAATTGACTTACTCTTAATCCTTGCAAAAAAAAGACTTACTCTTGATCATCGAGATGATTTTTCTATTTTATGTACTGGCTACTAAACCGTATGACTTGTTGAACATGTTATTTTATTTATGTGAATATTTCCCTCTATCTATGCACGAGTACTACAAATTTCACACAGGGGATATTTTGGTCGACACAACCCGTAGTCGCTTCCAAAAGTGTTTTGAACAGCATATAGGCATTCCCGGTGGCAAGGAAGGATGTCACAAAAAAATGCCAGATCCCATACCGGCGGAAAAATACGCCGTGGAAGGTGACAAGAAAGCCCAACACCATTTAATTTTTCGTAGATTAAGGGAGGCACATGCTAGTGCATCCTGGAATGTGAGTGACCCTAATTGTGGTCACCAGCTAGAGAATGGTCAACGCACCCCTTTGACTATTCAGGCATGTCTCAATGACTGGTCTGAACCACCACCTTCTGGTCGAGCCTTGTTTTGTCTTAAATCATGGAACCTTTGAGGGTTTGTCCGAATCTCTTGAGGGAAATGAGGTGGTGTTAGATTGACGTATTTGTTGACATTATTGATGATTAACAAGTGTACTCATTTAGTTAGTAATAAGGAATTTGTTTTTTCTAAGTTACAACATTTTATCAAATGTATCGATGTTTATTTTATTGTGAAATGAAAAAATTAGTGGGCCTCTATATACCATTTGTGCAAACGCGACCTAATTTTGCAAGGCTCATATAACGAATCCTAACCCCTACTTTCTACTGATATTTTCTACATAAGAACTACTACCAACAACTCCACCCTTCCTCACTCACAATGATGACTCCCACTTGAACCCTATACCCCCCCCCCTACCCCTTGTCAGAACTCACCATTGTCTCCTTTCGATACCCACAAGCTAATGACGGAAGCCGACAGTCTTCGCTGGGTGATTTGGCGTGGCTTGTCTCCTCAAGCCATGCCCAATTCCTCCACCGTCGTTCCCAAATCGCATATGTGATCCGCATCTATCTACAAGCTTTTACCAATCATGTTTGTTTGTTCCTTTGAGTTACTAGTTCTCTTACCTCTCTCTTAGATCATGGGATGAAAAGGAGATCCAAGCCAAGGTAGTCAAAAAAAAAATTGAGCAAGGAGAGGGCGTTGGGGGTGCAAATTTTTTATTCAACTCATATGAAGTGTACAACGTGTATTACAAAACCTTATTAATGCATCTGGGACATATCACATTTCTGTGAGCCGAACAAGTGCAACTATAGATAGGCTGAGACGTTTGTCTCAGAGCCTGATGCGCAATTACGAGCTGCTCCGTTAATAGCACTTTGATGTAGTAGACAACTGCTGAAGAGCATATCTGCGGCAAGGTTGTCAACTTAAGTCTAGGGGTCAACGGTGGTTAGAGATGCTTCGTCGGCATCCAGCAGATTTGTACAACGTGAATTGACCATAATAGAGAGGCACTGGAGAACTCCTAGTACACATAGGAAAAAAAATTGAGTTGCCAAATTAAAATAGTTGATAGATTCTCCATGATTGTAATGCAAAAAAATCTTAATGAAATGAATTTTTGTATCTTAATGATGTGGAAAGTGCAATCTGAATAGGAAAGAGAAAATGACTCGTTAGCACCGATTATGATTAACTTTTCTGCCGCCCATAGTGCATGAAACACTGCAAAAATAATGCAGCACACCTTATCTATCCATGACACTAAATAATATGCCATCTATAAACGTACTGAGGCATTTCAGTCGTTATGTATCGGACGAGAGGTCGCGGCAGATAGCGATGTGTCACGCGAAGAAAGTATCGGGTCTGCAGTTTTCTCGAGACAGTTTTTCCTGACAGTTTTTTTCATCGGGCTAGCGTGAGCGCGGTGATTACGGGTGTGCCCCAACGCGTCGTGTTGTAGTATTCTTTTGGAAGCAGAGCACCAAAACTTGTTAGCTAAAATACGGGGACGTATTTTGGACTTCAATATGACAAGCATATACTTTTGTTTTTTTACTTTTTACTACTCAGTATTTGGAGTCATCCAGATCCGACGTACCGTGCAACCTAGAGACTTACGGAAATATAAAGCATCTTCAGTCGCGTCCCCCAAAGCGATTTGGGGCGCACCGGACAAAAAAATGTTCCCAGCCGCGTCCCCCAAATCCGTTTTTTGTCCGGCGCGCCCCGATACGGTGTCCGGTGCCCCGAGCCCGTCCCCATCCCACAAGGGACGCACCGAGGATGCCGGACACACCGAAAAGCGAGGCGGGGAGTGGCGGGGCTGACCCGTCAACGGCACAATTGAACTTTAACCTAACCGTCGCCTTCCTCGCGACGGAAGTTATTGGCGCGCAACGACGGTGCAGTTCCCGCAGAGGCGTAGCGAAGTGTTTGGGGGACGCGGCTGGAGAGCGACGTCCCCCAAACGCGGCACGACAAAACACGTCCCGCAAAAGTTCAATCCGGCGCCGTTTGGGAGACGCTTTGGGGGGCGCGACTGAAGATGCTCTAACCAAGTCTCTCCACTGACGGATTCCAAACTGAAGCTAAATATGGGCCTGTAGGCACGTCAACACAGCTTTGGATGGAAAAGTGGCCAACATAAGAGTTTTTCATCTTTTCAAGACGCATAAGTTTTCCTTTTAGAACATCTCCATCCGAAGAGATAAGAAAAATAAACACCCACGTTTTCGAGGAACACGATGTGCTACTGATCCCTATGAAAACTAAAGACTCACGCGGCGACCCCTTGGGATCGAAAAAAGTATTAGCCCAGGGAAAATTAAAAATTGATCTTTTATTTTCACAAATACTACTTCTCATTTCTGGACCCTTGTTGAGCATGATGTTATTCTAGTATTACTTAATTAGGTTCACCTAAAAAAATCAAAGCAAAACTATATCTATTCTACTATTGCTTAATTAGGTTCACCTAAAAAAATCAAAGAAAAACTATATCTATTTTCTAAGCATGACGAACGGAAAAAGAAAAAAAGGTTAGCCAAGTTCCCTTTTTTCTTTTTTTTTGTTTTTCTATTTTCTATTTTCTTTTCTATTCTATGTTTCTTTTCTTTTCTTTCTCCTTTTTCTTTCTTAAGATTAAAAAAATAAAAAATGTGCATTTAAAAAAAATTGAACATAAAAAATATTTTAAATATAAAATGTTAAATTAAAAAATGTACATATTCTTAAAAGGTTCAAATTTGAAAATTGTTCAAATTAAAAAAACTGAAAAATGTTAAATCTCAACAAATGTTTAACCTGGAGAAATGTTGAAGTTCAAAAAAGTTCAAATTTTGAAAATACTTAGATTTAAAATATTAAAAATTTGCATAAAAAATTATTCAATCTCGAAAATGTTCAAATTCGAAAATGTTCACATTTAAAGATTTCTGAAATTTAAATAGTTAAATCTATAAATGTTCAATTTAAAATAATGTTCAGATTTTAATATTAAAAACTTAGTTGTTTTAAAAAATACTGAAATTTATAAAATGTTTGATTTTAAAAACATTTCAAATTTTGAAATGTTCAAATATAAAAAATCCATATTTTGATAAACATGAAAAATGTTTTTTTCCTAAAAATGTTATATTTAAAAAAATATTAGCAAAAAAACAGAAAAAGGTTAAAGCATACCTTACTTGATGGGCTGCGGCCCAGCTAATACAACCTGGTCGGGGTGTGCGGCGCCCCCGCACTGGCCGATCAGGTCGGCGTAAATTAAGCACTCCCCCCAAAGAAAACAACCTGATCTTGATTCCATACCACTTAGAGTTGTCACTAGAAATGGGCAAATCCTATTCATCGCTAATTAGCGATGCATACAAACCATCGCACGCACAATGCTTAAATTAGAGCAAGCCTGAGCGAAAATGGTGAATGGAACCTGGGTACGCGCGCACCCGTTTACGGAAAGTTCAAAAAAATACTATGTAAAAGTTTCCAAAAAATGTGAAGTAAATTTTTGCATGTAGATATTATGTTGGTACTTACTCATGTGTGTTTTCACGGAAAAATACCATTGTGTGTGACCTACAGAAAAATGACAAAATGCAAATTCCTATTCCTGTGAATAGTACAAATTCCTGTTCACTATTCTCATTTGGACATTTTGTCATTTTTATATAGGCCACACAATGGTATTTTTTCGTGAAAACTCACACGAGTAAGTATCAACATAATATGTACATGCAAAATTTTACTTCACATTTTTTGGAAACTTTTAAATAGCATTTTTTTGAATTTTTCGTAAACGGGTGCGCGTGTACCCAGGTTCCAATCCTCCGGGTCGAAGCCTGAGCCCTTATTCTTCTCCTGCTGTTATGGTGATGGGCCTAGCTGGCCGCGGCCCATCTAGCATGTTTTGCGTTTTTTCGTGCATTCTTTCTTTTGGTTCGGTCTCATGTTCTCTGTTGGTTCGATTTTGCTGGTTTTCTTCGTTCTTCGGTTTTTGTGTGGGTTTTTCAAAGTAAGCAAAATCCAAATCTGAGCAACTTTAGAATCCGAGCAAATTTCAAATCCGAGCAATTTTTTAATCCAAGCAAATTTCAGATCTGAGAAAATTTTGAATCTGAGAAAATTTCAAATCTAAGCAAATTTCAAATAGAACAAAAAAATTAAATTTGAACTTTTTGCAAATTTCAAATGTGAACAAAATTTCAAAATAGGTTGTCGCTTTCGTGTCGTTCATCCCGAACTAATGGGCAAGCCCATTAACGGTTCCCCGTAAGCGATGTATATAAACCATCGCTAATGGGCGATGGTTAGCTGCTCCCGTAGAAATGTTGGGCCCAGAGTATAAACTCCCTTGCTGGCTGAAGCTGCTGTTTTGTGGGCTCTATTGGTTATTCCAGTCCGAGCAATCAGCTCCTCTTATAATTTCAGTCACGCTTCTACCACTGGGCCGGAACACATATGCTTCGTTTTTTTATTTGCTTTGCACTCTGGGAAGGGATCGCTTCTTCTTGTTCCGTTATTCCGTGGAATATGTGCAACCCAGCATAAAATTAGGTGATCTAAAAAAATAGGTTAAATATGAATAAAAAAATAAGATACTCCCTCTTGTCATATACTTGTTGCAGAGTTAGGAAAAAAAATGTAGGCTAAAGGGTGTGTTTTGTTTGAGCCTAAACTAGCACAGCCAAAATTTGGCTGCCAACTTTTCGACGAAGGATTTGTGCGTCCTGGGCGCGCCTATGCGTTAGCAAATTTTATACGGCAGAATCCTGGACGGACTTGGGCGAACCAAAATGTTGGCATCGTTTCAAACGGAAGTCAAATCTTGTGGGAGGGGCCTAAATTGGAAGGATCAGGGTAACATACCTAGATTCACTGACCCTGCGACAAGCTAAGATGCATTGATACTTCTGAAAAGTAACATATCAGTTATGGGGATACCCTTGGGTACGTATCCCATACATATCCCGCAATTTTCTATTTTTCACAACAACAAATAATTCAGATACATGTATGATACACCACGGATACCTCTTTCACACAAGAAACAGAGACCTTTTGTGTTATCGTGTAGACATCATAGAGGTCCTCGCACAAGGTGATGAAAATGTTCAATTGAGATGCACGTGCTGTGCTCAGGAATATGGAGAAAGCCATAAGAGAGTTTAACCATATTTGCTCAAGATATCTAGGAAGGGGAGATGAAATGTGACTAATCCATGTTTTTTTGACCTGGGCTACGGTGGGCTTACGTCAGCCTGAACAACTTTATTACCAAAAATCGGAATTACATGTGGATCCGAGTCATTACAAGTTTATGGAGGACAACGGAGGAGAACAAATCGTCGAGCTCAAGGAGGCTCAAAGCTAAAACACCAATTAGTGATCATAGAAGCAGACGTAGGAGCAGTGCATCTGTGGGCCCACAACCGAAGATCAGCGAGGCAGCGTCGGGTGACCATCACAAGGGGCTCATCCTGATTATTGAAAACAAGAGAGTTCCTCCGCTTCCAAATGTTCCAGAGTATGGCGGTGATGACAGTAGAAAACTAGGATTGTGTTTACGATACATTTATCATATTTATGTCATATTACTAAACTGACATATTTTCTATAAATATTGATCTTTTTCAAATATTATATCTATTCAAATGTCATATTACCCGTGCTCGGTGCCTCTACTTTGCGCCTTGGCGCCCCCGCCCTCCTCGAATCGCCGCCTATGTCGGTCTACCACGGCTCCTGGCCATTTATTGTGAACGGTCCAATATGTAATTAGTATTTCTTTTCAGGTTCATGAATTACAATGACTTTTTTTTTTTTTTTTGCGAAACACAGTACAATCAAAGACGCTCATACATACGCGCACACACTCACCCCTATGAACGCACACACGCACACCCTACCCCTATGAGCACCTCCAAGAGATCGCGTTGAAGAACCGATTCGGCGGGTCTTGAGATTGACGAAGTCACCACAGGCGCCTCGCTGTCGACGGGAACGCCGCCTCCCACCGAAGAATATTCCGCTTTTATGAGACACCAAAGTGTCAAATCCGGGATTTGAACTCATGGCACAGTGGTGCATCGCTCTTCCTAACCATCCAACCATAGGTTGGTTCTCAATTACAATGACTCCCTGTCGTACGATCCCGCTAGCATTTCAGCCCAATAACATAATACAATCATGTGATTAGCAAAAAAAACTTTCCTATGACTTTTTCTTTGGTTTCGACCTGAACCCTTCGTATGAGTGAGTACTAGACTACTAGTCAATCCTACTCACCACAAAAAAGGAACTCAACTCGGGTGCTGACCGTGCGGCGTGGTGGTAGTGGTAGGTGTGCTGCACGGACGACTACTTTGGTGGTGGACGAATGAATTTCCCAGCCCAAACAGTAGGAAGAACGGCCATTGAATCTGCTAAAAAGTCGAAGTGGAACATTTCAGCTAGCTGTCGCGGTGGTCTGTGCGTTACTGGCGTCAACGCTTCACCCCTGCCGGCTGCCGGCGATCATGTTGTTTGGAAGATGCACAATTGCGCACTGCGCAGCTCGGAGACCTGCCAAGGTCGTGCGCGCGTGCGGCCGTCGGTTGGTGTCACCAACCAAATATGGGCGCGGATTGGACCGGCCGGGTAATTCAGTTGTCAATCCGGCCAAAGTGCTTGCGACACAAGTAAACGATCAACAAATGGACGGCCAAAGTGCCAAAAACTGATCTAGATTCCAATGTATATCTCAATAAACATGTTTGGTATATATACAAAGTTATGATACTTCATCCATCTAAAAAAAAAATATTGCTTAACTTTTTCTAGATACGAGTGTATCCGTGATTTAAATATGGCTATATGTATGTCTGAATCTAGATAAAGTTACTTATAGTGACTGGTCACCTCTGGATTTTTTTTTTTTTGTTAACAAAGTCTCTTCTGGATTCTGACGTTGGTGATTACGCCTACTACTCTTCGAGTTCAGATGTGTCACAACTCACAACGAGCCTGGTTAGAGCATCTCCAGTCGCGTCCCTCAAACCGTCCCCCAAAGGGATTTGGGGCGCGCCGGACAAAAAAAGCGTTCCAGCCGCGTCCCCCAAAGCCCTTTTTTTGTCCGGCGCGCCCCTATACGGTGTCCGGCGCCCCGAGCCCGTCCCCGTACCACAGGGGACGCTCCGGGAACGCCGGACACAACGAAAAGCGAGGCGGGGAGTGGCGGGGCCGACCCGTCAGCGACACAATTAATTAAAACCTAACCGTCGCCTACCTCGCGACGGAAGTTATTGGCGCGCAGCCGACGGTGCAGCTTCCCGCAGAGGGCGCAGCGACGCGTCCCGTCGCGCCTAGCTCTGCGTGCCGGCGTTAATGAGCGCCACCGCTCCTCCGCCTCCCTCCGGCCTATAAAAAGGGGCGCCTCTCATCCCTCTCACACACAAACCCTAGCGCCTCTCTCCCAAACCCTAGCCGCCACCATCTCTCAACAAGACTCGACGCTATGTCTGGTAGAGGCGGAGGCCGACCTCGCGGCCGTGGTCGTGGTCGTGGTCGTGGCCGCGGCATAGCCGAACGCTCGCCGTCGCCTCCCACGCCGTCGTCTTCATCGTCGGAGATGGACGTGGAGCCGGACGTCCTGTTCGAGTTCGTCCACGTCCTCAAGGGCGACCCGCGCGGCATCCGGAGGCTGCCGGACTCCTTCGCCGAGTACGTCGGCGGCGTACGCCCGCGCACGATGCATCCGCGGGAGCATTCGTGCGGCTACTCGCCGGTGGATCGTCAAGGCGATCTACGACGCGCGCGGCAAGATGTACCTCAACATCGGGCCGGGAGAAGTTCGCGCGCCACCACAGCCTCGAAGCCGGCTTCATCCTCGTGTTCTCCTACTTCGGCAACGAGGGACATGAGCGTCAAGGTCTTCGACGAGAGGCGCTGCCTCCGGGACTACCACGTCGACGGGGACAACGACAGCACCGACGAGGAGGACGACCGAATGAGTGTTGTTTCTTCGCAGCGAATACGTGCACGGAGGTTTCTGCCTCGTTCGCCTCATCGGTAGAACCAACAAGGGCACCATCCTCCCGCTGGATTTTCCGGTTTAGGTGATCGGGTGTGCCCTCGAGTGTTCTTTCTTAGCAGCGAACACACGAAACCTTCGATGCACGGCCTAGTTAGGTTTAGTTTCTTTGCAATATTTTATATTTGTGTCCACCATGGTTCAAACTATGTATTAGTTTGTGGAAAACCATGTTCCAAACTGTGTTTTCGTGTAAACCACGTTCCAAATTATGTATTAGTTTGTGGAAATTGAAATAAAAATGCCGGAAAAATTATTTTAAATGTTTGGGGGCGGCGTTTGGGGGACGCGGGCCGGGGAGCGACGTCCCCAAACACGGCACGAACGAAACACGTCCCCCAAACGCTCGATCCGGCGCGGTTTGGGGGACGGTTTGGGGGACGCGGGCGGAGATGCTCTTAGAGCATCTCCGGTCGCGTCCCCAAACCGTCCCCCAAAGCGATTTGGGGCGCGCCGGACAAAAAAGCGTTCCAGCCGCGTCCCCCAAAGCCCTTTTTGTCCGGCGCGGCCCGATACGGTGTCCGGCGCCCCGAGCCCGTCCCCGTCCCACGGGGGACGCTCCGGGGACGCCGGACACAACGAAAGCGAGGCCAACCGACGCGGGGCCGACCCGTCGGCGGCACGGAAGGCTAAAACCCCGTCGCCTACCTTTGGTCAAGCGACGTTAATGGCGTCCCTGTTTTCCCGGGCGACGCGAGGACGCGTCTCGTCGTGCATGGCCGCGTGGCCGTCCGCGCCGGAGTTATTGCGTGCAACCACCCGGCTGCCGCCGCTGTTTTAAGGCGCCCTGCAGTTAGCGCCGCTCATCCTTCTCGTCGCCGCCGCCTCCCTCCCGGATCCTCTCCTCGCCGCTCAAAAAAATGTCGTCCTCCCGCAAGATCGCCGCGGCGAACGGCTCCGGACGCGGCAGCCTCACCGTGGCGGAGGCGTGGGCGCCGTACCGCGCCGGTATCCGGTCCCGCCGGACATGCGGGCGCCAGCGGCGGCGGGCGGAGGATGGCCGTGAACGGCATTGGCGTTCCGCCGCCGCCGAGCCGCGCACGGACCAATGGTGGGACGCCGTCATGGCCCGGCGGGCTCAACTCACCGCGGAGGAGCGGAGGGATCCGACGTGGGCGGTCGAGAACAACGACGCCGGTGGACGACGTACTTCAAGGCCAAGTACGACGTCGAGATGCACGGCACCGACGGGCTCGTCGGCGGCCCCAACAGCTGGAACAAGGACGGCCGCGCCTCGTTGCGGGGCGTTCGGGGCGCACCCTCGAGAACGTCATCCGCGGCATCCGCAACGGCGCTCCGCGGCCGGAGATGCCGTCGTCGCCGCCGCCGTCTCCTCAATGGCAGCCGAGGAGGACGACGTACTCGTCCTCCTCGCACTCTTCTTCCTCGGGACCGGCGCGATCGACGCCGTCCTCGTCGTACCGGTCGGCGCCCTACACCGTCCCCAAACGGGAGGTCAAAGAGGAGCCGGCGACGCCCGTCAACACAAGGCGTGGCGGCGGCGGCGCCGGGCGGCGGCAAGGGAGGCGCGGCGGCGCCCTCCTCATCCCGAAGCCGGAGGTGAAGGAGGAGCCGGAGGAAGCGTCGCGAGCGGCGCCGCTAGCGGAGTACGAGCGGCGGCGGCGGCTCATCGCCGGCAGCCGACGACCCCGAGGACCGCCCGGGGCTGCGGGCGGCGTTCATGGCGTCCATGGACGACAAGGACGCCCGGAGGGCGACCCGGACGCGGCGATCGCCATGTCCATCCTCGACTCCGGCAAGCCGGCCGGTGGACCTCACCGACGACGGCGAGGCGGGACCAAGCGGCTTGGCGAAGGACGAGCCCGTGGACGAGCCCGTCGACGAGCGCGGCAAGCGGGAGGTCGTCACCGACGAGATGTACAACTTCCGGCGAGTACTACGACGCCTCCGGCCGCCGCAAGCGGTTCTAGATTAGGTTTAGTTTTAAAGTTAGTCAAATTTCGTTCGAATCTATGTAAATTTGGACGAATCTAATCGAATCTAGTTAAGTTTAAAATTTGCGAAATTTTGTTTGGGGGACGCGGCTGGGGAGCGACGTCCCCCAAACGCGGCACGAACGAAACACGTCCCCCAAACGCTCAATCCGGCGCGGTTTGGGGGACGGTTTGGGGGACGCGACTGGAGATGCTCTTAGTATCTCAAGATTTATTTTAAAACGGAAGAAACACTCGTGCTAGCAAACCCAAGTCGGACTGTCGTTGCGTGTGGCTCATGCAAGAAAGTGACACGTACAGCAAGAAACCAACCACGTAGGCTGCTGGGCACGGTCTAGCAGATTTGTGTGGCTGCGCCAGCGCGCTGCGGACATGGACGGCAAACACATTAAAACTGCGGAGATAGAGAGACCTCTGTGGCTGCATACTCGGGATATTCACTTTGGCTCATAGGAGCATTTGCTCTCACTATGTGAATCTACATTTTGAAGTGTCAAAAAAATTTAAAGTAAATTTTTTTCATGTACATCTACACATTTTATGTTTATGCACAAGTTTTTAAAAGAAACTAAAAAAAATTGTGGCTCCTGTAAAAAAGACAAATTTTGATGCTATAACACGACTACGTACAAGACATTTTTTTATCTTTTTTGTACGCGCCACATAAAATATTGTTTCTCCATGAAAACTTGTGCACTAACAAAGAATGTCACGATGTACACCAAAAAATTTATGTCAGAATTTTTAACATTTTTAAAATTATTTTTTAATTATTTTGTATAATGGGAGCATTTGCTCCTATGAGCCAAAACGCCACCTCCACTGAAAAAGGTACTTCCTTCTATCTGTATTACTTACCAATAAAATAGATGTGCTCCTTCCTATTTATAGTTATTGATTTAACTTTGTCTAGATACATCTACCTCTAGTTAACAAATTTTGCTAGATACGGATGCCTCTAGTAAACAAACGTGTCTAGATACATCCATATGTAGATAAATTTGAATAAATTAATATCGAATGGAGTATCTACAATTGAAATATATCTATATACAAGCATTATTTTGCTTCAACCGAGAGTCGGACAAGAGGGGAATCCGAGTGCAGGAGGAATATGACACGTTTTTTTTCCTGCTCCCGCGCACACCAACTCCCGCGGACGTTTAAAAGCAACTACTGTAAAAATAAGATAAAGCACGAGAGGCACACCAAACATTTGGGCAAATGGTCAAAAATCAACCTCCCAATTCCCAAATCACCTCACCTACCCACCAGGCACCAGCACAGCACGTCCTCTGTTTCTTCTCTCCACTCAACAAACACCGCAGACTTTTTCTAGTCTAGAAACAAAACGAACAATCTCCGGAGACGTACATGGAGGGCGGAGAAGCCTCCACGCACACGGCACCCACGCTTCAAAGTTCAGACCACTCAGGGCATCTCCAACCGCGCGACCCAAACGGACGCACTGAGCCGTTCGTTTTGAGTCGTTTGGGTCGCCGGGCGGACACGCGGACAGCGGCCCGCGTCCGCGTGTCCGTTTAGGTCGCGCGCTGCGCCCAACGCGCGGACGCATCGCATAATCCGAAAAACACGAAAACAAAAGAAAAAAAAGCAAATTTAAACGAAATTTGATTAAAACATATGCCCTATTTTGGGCAAATTTATACATAGCCCTATTTTGGGCAAATAACTAACAAAAGAAGCCCCTATATGGGCTTTTAAATTTATACTAATATTTAAAACCCTCTATTAGGGTTAGGTCGGCGGCGCGGTGGCCGCGGTGCGCCGCCTAGCCCCTCGTGGGCGTCGTCGGCGACGTCGTCGTCGTCCACCCCGGGCGGCGACGCGCTGTTGTGGCTGGACGGCGCCGGGGACTCCGGCCACGGAGACCACGGGGCCTCCTCCCACGGCGAGTGGGGGTCCGGAGCCACCCGAGGCCGCGGCGGCCCACGGAGCGGCCGCCTCTTCCCCGAGGAGCCGCCGCCTCTCCGCCGGGCGCGGCGCCCGGCCTCCGGCGCCGCCGCTGCTCCCGGCGGCGGTCCTCGCCGGCGCGGCGCCCGGCCTCCTCCCGCCGCGCCGCCTCCTCCTCCTCCCGTACCGCCCGGTTGGCCCGGGCGTGAGCCGCCCGGCCTCGCCTCCTCGGCCTCCCGCCGGGCCGCCTCCTCCATCTCGGAGGTGCGAATGGCCGCATGGAGGTGCGGCCATTTCGCCTCCTCCTCCGCCGCCGAGATCATCAGGGCGGCGCGGAGGTCCGGGTCCTCCTCCGAGGACTCCGGGTTCGGCTCGAGGAGGAGAGGCGGCGGTTGCGGCAATGCCGGCGGACGACGGCGCGGGCGGGCGGTTGCGGCAATGCCGCACCGCCGCGGGCGGCCTCTCCGATGTGGAGGCCGCGCTGGTTTCCTCCCGATGGCCGCAACGCCGGCGGACGACGGCGGGCCGCCGCTCGCCTCGTCGTCGTTCGCTCCGGGAGCGAACCGTCGCTTCGGGGCCATGGCGGCGGTTTTGCTCGGGGAGTGGAGTGGGGACTGGAGTGGAGGGCCAGATCCCCTACAGTCCCCATTTAATAGTCTCCCTGGTCACCGACAGGTGGGCCCAAAGGACACGAGGGCGACCAGCGCGCGGACGCGAGCGGACGGCGCGTGCCATCCGCGGCCACGCAAACCTAGCCCAGATTTGAGCCGGGTTTGCGTCGTTCCGAACGCCGCGACCGTCCGCTTTTGCGGTGCGTCCCCGCGCTGGGCCGCGTTTTTGTCCGGCGCGACCTAAACGGACGCGGTTGGGGTCGCGCGGTTGGAGATGGCCTAACTGCCCAGGAGGCCAGCAGGACCATCCATCAGCCAGCGTCTGGGGCCATAGTCTCCGACTCACCTAACGCCATCAACACATCCTGACGTGGTGTTTTTCTTAATTATGCTTTGTTCGAACATGTCCAAACCCAGCGTATAATACTACACGTTCTGTTACCAAGATGCAACGTGTATTAGTATTGGTCAATCCAAAATTATGTAAAGTTTAATCAAGTACACTAGAACAATCTAGCATCTAGAACATCAAATACTCCCTCGAACCTGTGTAAATTTAGATGCATCTAGGCACAATTTAATATATAGATACATCAAAATTTAGATAAATCGCCGATATTCTTATCGGACGGAGAGTATATTAAATTCTCCTTTGTACTCTACATTTGGGACTTTGGGACGGTATTACCTACATTTTCTATTTTACGTGTCAAGTTTTATCCCACCAAATGACGAAATTCGACACACGTCACACACATTCGTAAGTTCGTTGTAAAATGTGGCATAGAAAATTAAACGTGATTAGTAAGTGTCACAAAATCACAAACAAACGGTTAAAAGTGGATTACCTCTCCGTACTAGTAGGGGCATCATGAAATACACTTTTATAATTGATTGGCAAATAGAATCGGCGAGGAGACGGTTTCTACCGTTGAGGTATTGTCTTCATAGTTGATATTTCTACGTGTTATGTTTTTTGGAGTTTTGAGTATGTGTCAAACTTTAGTTACCGGCCGGTAGTCATAATTTTCTTCATAAATGGGTATACTATGCAAAAAGTCACGTAACCATTTGAATTTGGGTTGGATGGTTAGCCAATCTAAGAGCATCCCCACTCGTTTGGGCTCCCCACGCCCAAATCCGGCGAAATTTAGCGCCGGATGGATGTAGTTTTTGGCCTGGGGAGGCCCATTTTTCCAGCCGCGAGCCCATGGACGCGCACCCACCGCGTGCATAGCGACGGCGCAGCTCACCGGGAAGGGCAATCGTCGGAGTTCCCTCGCCGCATTGAACCGTCGCGAAGTGGACCGGAGAGCCGAAACGACTCGTCGGGAACGGTCGAAGTGGCCTCGATGCGAGAACCGCCGTAATGGAGCACGAACTCCGCGGAAGAGCAACCGGCGCTCTCTTTCGTCGAGAGACCTACATATACGGTTTCCGACGGCCGACGCCATTCATCTGTTCTCTCGTCACCATCCTCCGTCAACCATGAGCGATATCTCTTGGCCATCGGACACCGACAGCGAGGGGAAGCCGCCTGGATGGCGCCATTGGTGGGATCCAGCTGCATCGTCCGAGCAGCGACGATTCCCCCCGCCGGCCGGCGAGGACGAGTGGGACGACGAGGAGGAGGACGAAGAGGCCGTCGAGCGAGGCCGAGGAAGAGGCCGAGGAAGAGGAGGAGGAGCAGGAGCGAGGAGGAGGAGCAGGAGGAGGAGGACGAAGAGGCTGATGAGGACGACGACGAGGAGGACTCAACTTCCTCCGACGAGGAGGTGACGAGCCGGAAGCGTCGCCGCGACGACGATGAGGCGGGGCCTTCTAAGAAGAAGAAGTAGTAGTTTAGTTTTAAAGTTTTTATATGTAATTTTTATGTTTATTCGAATTATATTCAAAATATATATATAATCTATCTATGTTGCACCACTTGAGAGTTCAAAGCTTTCGTTCGACGAGGGTATTGCCGTAGATCGGGAAGACGAGGGTTTTGCCGTAGATCGGGAAGACGAGGGTTTTGCCGTAGATCGGAGGCCATTGTCGCCGACAAGTTGGGGCCACGCGCGCTTTCGTTTCGTCCGGAGTCCCCGAGCGCTCCCGGGGGCCGGGGGTGCGTGGGATCGCCGGATGGATTTAGGCCCAAATCCGGACGAAAACGAGGAACCGGGGGCGCGACTGGACCGAATTACGCCGTCCGGATGGAAAAAACGCTCGCCGGGGGCCTCGTCGGGGGGACGAGTGGAGATGCTCTAAAGCCTATGTGTCCCCTCCTTTCCCACCAGCTCCTCAAGACCGAACTCATGGGACATGGGCATCTGATTCCTCTCCAAAGAAGGTTATAATGGTATAATTTTTATGCTATATTCTATTGATTAAATTGTTGGTTAATTTAATTTGTTTAGTAAAGCTAGGTGCACGCACATGCTTAACTATACATGGTGAGTATTTGTAATTGTTGTCTCCTAGGAAATCGCCCTAAGACATATTGCTTGGAACATGGCTCAAATCTTAGAGGTAAAACAATAATAAAGTCAAATGATGGTTGTGTATACCTAATTAACTTGTCATTATACCCAATTCATAATCAACATACATACTTAGTAGTTAGCTATAAAGATATATTATTTTATTCATATTTCGCTGACTTCAGTCTCACCAAGTTCCTTTGCGTTTGTGTTGCAGCCGGCTCTTACACATCTGCATCCCTCTTCTTTTCTCTCTCCTCTCAGTCGGCAAAATGTGATATTGTATTTTTTTTATAGGATGCTTACATTTGAAACGGACTTGTGGCTCTCGGGTGCAACGCACCCCTATAGACCAAAAAAAATTATAGTAATTTGAAAAGGTCAAATTTTGTTTGAATCTTCCTAGAAACCAAGGATAATCAAGTTTGTACTCGTAAAAAAAATGTTTGGACACGAAGATTCCCATGGACTCCAGAGCAAAAAAGACAAAATTATGACGAATATAAAGTAAATAGTACCTGGTCATGGACCGTTTCGAGTTTGTTTTTTTATTACCCAGGATACAATAAAAAGTAAATTCCTAGGAAAATATTTTGTTTCAAGTACAATACCTGATCATCTTTGATTTCCAAAAACAATTGATTTTTTTAAAACTTTTTATTGTTTTTTTATTTTTCCAAGTATGGAGGTGTGTGGCACCCGAGAGCTCCTTTCTATTTCCCTGCTTACATTACCTTATTATACTTGCTTTTATTGATCTATTGAACATGTCCCGAGTATCCAACTATAATCAGCTAATGCTCAAACACACTTCTCACTAGTTTAACCATATGGTGTAATTAGAGTAGCTCAGAAAATAAAATAAACTATATATCATTAAATTATCTCGAGCTTATTAAAATTTGATGCTCAAATCTACCTAGTGGCATATATCACGGAGCAAAAGTAGGCTCTAGGGCATATCACCCGCCACAATGTGTGTTCCTGTGAATGTTCTCTCAAAGTTGAGATTGCATGGAAGCATCATCGTAGTCGATCCTAAATGAGCTACCGACTAACTCGACATCTTAGATGGCCATCGGCAAAACCCTAATTACCAAGCAACAAATAGATCTCGGGAAGGAAACCACATCACCGTCGACGATGCATCTCAGAAGGTAATGTGCTCACATGCGCCACCAACCCCTGCTTCGACATATTGGAAATAAGGTTCTCACATGTCATCGTTGTAAACCTCCACCCAAGTCCACGTGCCACCTATCTCACCCTAGTGGTAGCCTCGAAAATTAGGGGCTTGAAACAAAGGTCAGGACATCCCCAACAAAGAAGCACCACTAAACATGGCGAAAAAGTCGCGACTTGGCATCATTGACTAGCCGGTCGGACCAAACCAACCTTCAATGTTGCAAGTAGTGAAGATCGATGGTGAACCGCCTAGCGTTGCATTGAGCCACCACAAAGCTGTAGCTCCAACACCAGTGCCCCTACCAACTCAAGCTGAAATAGGTTGTTCGCCTTTCCCAACAACTTAACCTTTTCGAGTGAATTGGTTATGTCCATTCAATTCAATATGATAACATCTATATATATAAGGCCTCGACTTCAATACCCGCACAACCCGTTAAGCTTTCAGGTGAAGTGGTTATGGTGCATGATATTCGGTAAGCCGCATGCTTGACCCGCTTGATGAGACACCATCATCATCGAATACGTCGTTGTATCGACAAAGATAGATCGTCGCTGATAGAACCGCAACGCCGCTAGCACTAACAAAACGTGAAAGCTAATCCAGCACTCTTGGAAGACGAGAGTCTCGTCTTCCTCTCTTGGAAAATGAGAATCTCGTCTTCCTCTCTTGGAAGATGAGACTCCACACCGACACGTCACACACTAGAGGCGATAACGACATGGTGGTGGAGCCGATCGGCCTCGTCTAGGGTTTCTCCGAGGATTTGCGGTAGGTATTTTTCGTTGTCATCCCACGTTCTTATGGACATATGCTCCATCCATGAATGGCACGTGCAATCTTGGTCGTGCCAAAAAGTCGAGACAAAAATACACGTGACAGTGATCACGACCAAGAGAGAAGAGACTCTTTCCAAGGCCTGCTCACCAAACTCACTCCGTCTCCTTCCCTACCTACCACACCGCCGTCAACTCTCACGGCGGCGAGGTCCATTCTGCGACGCCCGTTTTCTTATTTAAGCGCACAGCGCACGGGATTTCTCTCCAGGACAATTTAACCAACCAACAACCGTTATTACTGAGCGCGCGAAAACGCACAAGGGAGTGAAGAGGCGCCTCTTCTCTTCAGTGGCCGTCGCCATGGATTTCGTCTTCGTGGAGAAGCTCCTCGTCGGCCTCCTGGCGTCCGTGGTGGTGGCGATCGTCGTGTCCAAGATCCGCGGCCGCAAACTGAGGCTGCCGCCTGGCCCCATCCCGGTGCCCATCTTCGGCAACTGGCTGCAGGTCGGGGACGACCTCAACCACCGCAACCTGGCGGCGATGGCCCGCAAGTTCGGCGAGGTGTTCCTCCTCCGCATGGGCATCCGCAACCTGGTCGTGGTGTCCAGCCCGGAGCTGGCCAAGGAGGTGCTCCACACGCAGGGCGTGGAATTCGGGTCCCGCACACGCAACGTGGTGTTCGACATCTTCACGGGCAAGGGGCAGGACATGGTGTTCACCGTGTACGGCGACCACTGGCGCAAGATGCGGCGGATCATGACGGTGCCCTTCTTCACGAACAAGGTGGTGCAGCAGTACCGGGCCGGGTGGGAGGCGGAGGCGGCCTTCGTTGTGGACAACGTGCGCGCCGACCCCAAGGCCGCCACCGACGGCGTGGTGCTCCGCCGCCACCTGCAGCTGATGATGTACAACAACATGTACCGCATCATGTTCGACCGGCGGTTCGAGAGCATGGACGACCCGCTCTTCCTCCGCCTCAGGGCGCTCAACGGCGAGCGCAGCCGCCTCGCGCAGAGCTTCGAGTACAACTACGGCGACTTCATCCCCGTTCTCCGCCCCTTCCTCCGCGGCTACCTCAGGCTGTGCGAGCAGGTCAAGGAGACCCGCCTCAAGCTCTTCAAGGATTACTTCCTGGACGAGAGGAAGTAAGTTCTGAATCTCAATTTCTTTCTTCCGTCTTCGAGCATCTTCCATTTATTAGTTAGGCGCGCGGCCATTGCCTGAAAGTGAGAGGCGAACCAGATTTAGCAGGACTCTTCTAGCACGCTTCATGCTGGATTCCTTTTGCTCATCTTTACTCGAAATCATGGGGATGGCATGCATGATGTGCTCACATGGTGTGCGTGTGTGTGCAGGAAGCTGGCGAGCACAAAGCCCATGGACAACAACGGCCTCAAGTGCGCCATTGATCACATCCTGGAGGCGCAGCAGAAGGGGGAGATCAACGAGGACAACGTCCTTTACATCATCGAGAACATCAACGTCGCCGGTATGCCCAGCTTCTCTTCTTCATCGACTCTTTTATGTAGTTCTGGCACAGATTGCGTCCGGCCGCTGTCCGCATTTTCGCTTGCCACGTATCGACACTCTACCATCGAGTCACATCTGGCCTTGGAGTGTAGTGCAAGCCTGGAAGCTTGTTGAAGCGTCAGAGTTTGTGGCTGCAGTAGTACGGCTAGGAGCGCTTGTCGGTTGGCACTGCACAATAGTGTAAATCAATGGCACACCTACCATAAATTAAGTGTTACACTGTTACCACGATTTAGCTCAACTAGGAAGAGTTCAGGGTAGAACTGCGGTTCTTCCAGTGTTTTAATACCAACCTGAAGAGCACTACTGAAGCTTACACCAACATGAAGAGCACTACTGAAGCTTACACCAACCTGAAGAGCACTAGTGCCAACCTAGGTTGCCACGAGGTGCACGAGGGCTTGTCTCTTGCGACGGATGGGCCCAAAATCTATGAGCACCACACCACTTGACATCAAAATTTGCGTAAAAATGGGGATCTACTGCATGGGATCGACCAAAATAAAAGGTGTCCGATCAATTTGTCCACTTGAGGACAATTCTGTTCCCGATCGATGGAGACCCCAATTTGATGCTACTAGCAGGGCCACTCACTGCAAGTCGGTAATGCATCACCATTCCTGTCCTGTGGTCTCTCACTGCGTGTCAGTAGATAGATTGTCGGTGGCAATGCTTTGTTGGAAAATTAACTGTTGAATTGCTGATCAGTGATGGCGTTCCATGTTTCTAATTGCAGCGATCGAGACGACGCTGTGGTCGATCGAGTGGGGGATCGCGGAGCTGGTGAACCACCCGGAGATCCAGCAGAAGCTGCGCGACGAGATGGACGCCGTGCTGGGCGCCGGCCACCAGATCACAGAACCCGACACGCACAAGCTCCCCTACCTGCAAGCCGTGATCAAGGAGACGCTGCGGCTGCGCATGGCCATCCCGCTGCTGGTGCCGCACATGAACCTCCACGACGCCAAGCTCGCCGGCTACAACATCCCCGCCGAGAGCAAGATCCTCGTCAACGCCTGGTTCCTCGCCAACAACCCGGAGCAGTGGAAGCGGCCCGACGAGTTCCGCCCCGAGCGCTTCCTGGAGGAGGAGAAGCACGTCGAGGCCAGCGGCAACGACTTCAGGTTTCTGCCCTTCGGTGTCGGCCGCCGGAGCTGCCCGGGGATCATCCTCGCGCTGCCCATCCTCGGCATCACCATCGGCCGCCTCGTGCAGAACTTCGAGCTCACCACGCCGCCCGGGGTCGACAAGCTCGACACCACCGAGAAGGGCGGGCAGTTCAGTCTCCACATCTTGAAGCACTCCACCATCGTCGCCAAGCCAAGAGTGTTTTGAGCTCTGAGCTGCGTGCAGTTTCTGGTTTGATGTTGTACTCTCCTGCGTGCATGTTTGCGCCTCCTAAAACCTATGTATGTCTACGAACAGAGTAGATACAAGTTTCGTTAAGTTATCTGCAAGAAACAGAGGATATGAATCAAACGGGGATGGAAGTACGCCCATCCTGAGTTAAACTAATTTCTGAAAGTGAACTGATGATTAATTTTCTTCTGAAGGACATATAGCACGATGATCTTATGTCTGCAGAAAACTTACCTGCCGTGGTACATCTAGTGGAAGAGATGCAGTTAGCTTCTTCACATTTATTTCGCTTGCAAATTGCTTCCGATTCAAGCAAAGGTATTTGCGGGCACAGCTCGAACTGGTTGTGATACTTCAGGTTCCCCTAACTCAATTTTTCCTTCTTCTGGTTGGTGAATTTGTTGTTGCTCCTCTTTAACTTTACTAGGATCATCTAGGGTAGATCTAATGCGGGTAAGACTGTATCTGTATGCATACTGCAAGATCGGACAGAGATCGAGAGGGAGTGAGGGACAAACCTTCTCCCTTCGAGGAGGAGCTTGAGCCGTTGTCCATGGCGACGGCGCGAGTGGCGTGAGCGTGTGGTGGCGGCGGTGGCAGAGCTTCCCGTGAGCATTGCGCTAACCCTAGATCGGTAGGGAATATCGGTGGGGTGACTGGCGGCGCGATGAACCTCGTAACTTGTGCCCCGGCCCCCACCTCTTTATATAGCGCAGGTCACAGGGGCCCACCAACCATAAGAGGGTTGGACGCCCCCGATCAGGGCGCGGACGAGGTCAAGGACTCGTTATCGATCCGTTGGGATCGATCACGTGGAGATCATCCTAACATTCTCCCCCTTGATCTCAACTTTTCTTTTAACTTTATACTTTCACTTTATTCGTTTCATTTTGGATCAGTCCATAGGGCATGTTTCATCGTCACAGCTCTATTGCCGATAGAATCAGACAGCCACAATACACTTCTCTGTTTTGAAACAAATTCTTTTACTTTTGGGCCTCTTATGATCCAGGATAGGTAAGACTTTCCCTTAAACCCATGGCGGCTACGTGCTCCTTGAACACGCTGGGTGGTAAGCCTTTCTTTAGCGGATCCGCAAGCATATCTTTTGTCCTTATATGTCGAGACTAATAGTTTGATCCTGGACCTTGTGTTTCACAACATAATACTTAACCTCAATCGGTTTAGTAGCATTACTCGACTTGTTGTTGTGAGCATAAAATACTGCAGGCTCATTGTCGCAGTACATCTTTAGTGGTTTGTCAATACAATCTACCACTTTCAAGTCGGGTATAAATTTCTTTAACCATAATGCCTGCCCCGTGGCTTCATAACATGCTATAAATTCTGCATACATCGTGGATGATGCAATCGTGGTCCGTTTGGAGCTTCTCCACGAAATAGCTCCCCCGCAAGGGTGAATACATATCCGGATGTGGATTTTCTATCATCTTTATCCCCCGCAAAATCTGCATCCGAATACCCTCTTATTTCTAGGGAATCGGATCTTCTGTATGTTAGCATGTAACTCTTTGTGCCTTTCACATAACGCAATGCCTTCTTTACCATTTTCCAGTGTTCAAAACCTGGATTTTCTTGATATCTACCGAGTACTCCGGTGATAAATGCTAAGTCAGGGCGAGTGCACACTTGTGCATACTGTAGGCTTCCAATAGCCGAAGCATATGGAACCGCTTTCATTTGATCAAGCTCGTATTGATTTTGGGGACTTTGATGTTTCCCAAAACTGTCGCCCTTGACTATAGGGGCAGGTGTGGCACTGCACTTATGCATATTATACTTACTTAGAATCTTTTCTAAATAAGCCTTTTGCGATAGTCCTAATACTCCATTGTTTCTATCTCGGTGAATTTCTATGCCCAAAACATATGACGCTTCACCAAGATCTTTCATATCAAAATTTGAGGACAAGAACTTTTTTGTCTCTTGCAGTAGACTAACATCACTGCTGGCGAGCAGAATATCATCCACATACAAGATTAGGAAAATATATTTCCCACTTTTAAACTTTGCATAAACGCAATTGTCCTCAATATTTTCTTTAAATCCAAATCTCTTAATTGTCTCATTGAACTTTAGATACCACCGTCCTGGAGGCTTGCTTTAATCCATAAATGGATTTCTTTAGGCGGCATCCCATTTCTTCCTTGCCTTCCATGATAAAATCCTTAGGTTGTTTCATGTAGACATTTTCTTCTAAATCCCCGTTTAGAAATACCGTCTTTACATCCATTTGATGCAACTCTAAATCAAAATGTGCAACTAGTGCCATGATGATTCTGAAGGAATCCTTACATGAGACCGGAGAAAATGTCTCATTGTAATCTATCCCTTCTCTTTGTGTAAATCCTTTTGCCACAAGTCGTGCTTTGTACTTTTCGACATTCCCATTGGAGTCATATTTTATTTTGTAGACCCATTTGCAGCCCACTGTTTTGGCTCCTTTAGGAATATTCTCTAAGTCCCAAACATGGTTGGCACTCATCGATCTCATTTCATCTTCCATGGCCTCCACCCACTTTGATGAATCTGGGCTTCTCATGGCTTCTTCATATGAAGTGGGATCACCTTCCATATGAACTCTTTCTCGTGTCGTAAACTTTGTAATCAGTCGAAATGGCTGATTTTCTAGCTCTTGTAGACCTTCTAGGGGCCACATTCTCTTGAGCATTCTGTTCATCAACTTGTGGCTCAGCTTCCGGAGGTGGCTGTTGTTGCTCCCTTTCATGCTCAACAAATGGTTCATTCGGCTCCTGACGGACAGGTTCCGAATTTTCACTCATCATTGTCATGGGTGTAGTCACAACAGGCGCTTGCACCACAATCGCAGGGATCGTCGGTGACATAGGCATCCCAAATGGGCCTGCCAAAGATAGTACCCGGGGTTTAATGAAGGCCCACTACCCGAAGAATAAGAAGGTTCGAGAGCCCAAGATATATTAAGGAAAGTAGAATTGTAATAGGAAGTGTTGTCTGTAATCTGGCGGGATGAGTTAGAAACCGTCCCGGACTCTGTAACTTGTACAAAACGAAACCCTCGGCTCCACCTCTTATATAAAGGGGGAGTCGAGGGACGAGGAAATCATCGAATCATTGTTCACAAACCCTAGTTTTCATAATCGTCGAGTACTTTTCGGCTGAAACTTTCGAGATCTACTTGCCCTCTACTTCTAACTAAACCCTAGCCTATAACCCGTAGGCATTGACAAGTTAATCCCTTGTCAATTGGCGCCGTCTGTGGGGATTAGAGGCGTAAGGATCTGATCTCGATGGCACGTTCAAGGTCTTCGACATCGTCAACCGGAAGCAACACTATGGATCGAGGTAAACAGATCGCTGCTGGTCTTGTTGATTTTGTTCCTCACCCACCCTCCCGTTTGGATGCATATGCGTATCTGGCGGAGCCCATGGAGATGACGTTCGGAAGGTTTCACTTCCGTGTCGAGAAGGAAGGATCGTATCGTGTCGAAATTCCGATCTCGTCGGGATCGTCGGCGGTCGATTCCGATTTTTCAAGCTATGCATCGTCAACCGAGTCAGAAGAAGAAACTTCGGCAACACATTACGTCAGTACCAGAGCAAGAGAGAAACTCGCCAAGATCTTGAGCGACACATCGTTTGAGTCATCTGCGGACTCATATATAAGCGATGGCTCAAGCGATGTCGATAGTTATGACTTCATCGACAAATCCATCACGATGGGCAAGGTCTTCATCAATCTCAACAATGATGTCACCAAACCCAACACGGATCCGAGTACCAAATATCATCAGATTTATGCTATCGAAAATCAAGAAGAAACATCGGAGGCTTTCGACGATTTGGGTAATCCCTATGTCGATCCCTCAGATCTAAGGAGAGGTATGGGCACTAAATATGACGGGCCCACACCACGTGTCAGAGTTCAACTTCCACAAGCAGCCTGGGATAGAGCTGCAAAAGCTCTAGATGGTTCGGAGCCAATGACGACAACGGCCACGGCTCAAGAACTGCAAGCTTATCAATATAGGCTCGCACGAGCTGCCAGAGAAATAGAAAAACAGACAGCTGAGTTGAACAGGAGAAAGGAGGCAGCTTCTGCATCCGAGCAGGAGAAGGGCAGATCTAAGTCGACAATCTAGAGTTTCGGGTGATAGCCACAGGGAGGCTCGGAACAGAGGAAGATCAAGGTTACAACACATACCCGAAGCAGAAAGAGAGCACTTGATTCAAAACCTCGACATGTCCTTTATGTCGATAGACACAAGAGGAAACATTATCCCTAAGACACCAGAAGCTGGGTATATGGCGACACAGGCTTATATCCTCGCATCTAGGCCACCCCCAGGAGATCCAAGGGAAACATTATACAATATGGTGTTAGCAGGGGTTGGAGCTATGGGAACAGCGTTTGTATCAACGCCTCCCGAAGGAGCGGCAAGGCAAAATAGTCCACGACCTGCGGCAGCAACGGCGGCAGTTCCTGAAGGACCAAGCGGAGCAAGAGACACAGGAGCACAAGCAAGGGTCGATAGAGCGAGGCAAAGCAGAAGGGATCATCGGCAATCCCCGGAGCTTAACGACGAGGATATGTGCGGCCTGCCGTGCTTTACAAGAAGAGTACGAAAAACTCGAGTCCCTTCGGGATTTAAGTTGCCTGATCACTTCAAAAAATTCGACGGCCTGCAAGATCCAGAGGATTGGCTAATTGACTACCTCGAGACGGTGAAGTTAACCGGAGGAACTAGGGCAACAGCCATGCAAAGTATTCAAGTGCACCTAAGTGGAGCCGCACGATCTTGGATCAAAAAGCTTCCGCCAGGATCTATCGACAGCTGGGAAAGTTTCGAGGACGTATTCGTCAAAAACTTCAGGTCCACGTGCAAAAAACCTGCGTCGTTAGAAGAGCTGAGAGCGTGTCGACAAAAGCCAGATGAGTCAATGAGAAAATACATCCAAAGGTGGAACATCATAAAAAACTCAGCAGAAAACATATCTGACGAGAGAGCAATAGACGCGTTTGTCGCAGGAATTAGGCGTGGAGATTTTGTCGAGGACTTGGGAAGGACCAATCCAAAGACAGTATCCGCGTTGATGGAGATAGCAAATAGATGGGCAGATGGAGAAGACGCTGTCCACAATAAACGACACGGGTCGCCAGAGGAGGACCGTGGTCGAAATTATCAATCAAGGCGACGATTTCCTCGGCGGTATCCGAACTATGACGCCCCGGGGCAAATTTCGGCAGGATTTCGGGCAAACACGGGAGGAAACAACGAGAGATGATTATCGGAGAAGCAATGAGCAGCGAAGCGATAATAGGGACGACTCCCGCAACGGACAAAATAGTGGGCCAAGGTTTCCAAGACCTTTCGTGTCCCCCGAAGAAATGCTTGAACGGACCGTGCCGGATGCACTTTTTCCTCGACGACAACGGGAAAAGACGGTCGGGGCACCTGCAGAAAGACCGTCGAAATTTTCAAGCAATGTTCGGATGTGCAGAAAACGCTCACGCTCGAGCAGCACAGAGAAATCCTCGGGAGCCCAGGAGCGAAGTTCACCTATCGCCACCTCCCGCGATTACAGACGACAATCGGCATCAGCTTAGAATAGCGGCAGCACCTCCACCACCACCTTATGTCGATCCTAACTCAAACGGAGCGGTGTCGATGATTCAGAAGGGAAGGCCGTCCAACAGAGCTCAAAAAGTAATCTAGAGACAGGTGTTCATGGCAGAGAAAATGCCTCCACCAACAGTTGAGTACCTCAATTGGTCGGGGCAAGACATCGGCTTCACCATAGCGGATCATCCGCAGCAAGTTCCTCGACCGGGGCGGTCGGCACTTATTACGCCGGCGAGTCATTGCGGGATTTGATGTTTCTCGAGTATTTATAGATGGTGGCAGCAGCTTAAACCTTATGTATGCGGATACATTGAGGAAGATGAACATATCCTTAGCAAACTTGAAGCCAACGGACACAAGGTTCCACGGCATCACACCGGAGAAACCAAGTTACCCATTGGGGAAGATCAACCTCGACATTCGGTTTGGAACTCGAGAAAATTATAGAATCGAGAACTGGAGTTTGAAGTCGTGGATTTTCCATCGCAGTACCACGCCTTGTTGGGACGACCAGCATATGCTAGATTTATGGCAGTACCACACTATACATACCTGTTATGGAGATTGCCCGGACCCAAGGGACCAATCACAGTCAAAGGGAGCTTCGCCTTAGCTGATAAGTGCGACAAGGATTTCCATCGGTTATCGAAACTTTCGGGATGCAAGCTGAGTATTTGGCGTCGAAAAGTATGACCGATTACGACGTACGCCGGACGTTGGAAGGCCAAATAAAGAATCAACTTTCAATACGAGAGAAAAATTCTAAGGAGGTGCAGATTCACCCGACGGACCCGAAAAAGACGACATCCATTGCAAACAACATGGATATCGCATAGGAAAGCGCGCTCGTCGAGTTCCTCCGTGAGAACTGGGAAATCTTTGCATGGTGTCCAGCTGACATGCCAGGAGTACCCAGGGAACTTGCCGAGCACCACCTAAATTTGGATCCATCAGCAAGACCAATCAAACAACCTTTGCGGCGTTTTTCGGAACCAAACCGCAAAGCTATGCTCGTCGAAATCAATCGACTACAAGAAGCTGGTTTCATCAAAGAGATATTCACGAAGCCACATGGGTAGCAAATCCCGTGATGGTGCCAAAGAAAAACACTAAGGTCCTTCGCATGTGCGTCGACTTTACGTGTCTCAACAAACATTGTCCAAAGGATCACTTTCCCCTCCCGAGGATCGATCAAATTATCGACTCCACGGCTGGATGCGAACGTCTTTCCTTCCTGGATGCGTATTCTGGTTATAACCAGATGAAGTAAAGACCGCGTTTATCACACCTTACGGCGTGTTTCGCTACAGAACAATGCCCTTTGGTCTGAAAAATGCGGGAGCAACATACCAGAGGATGATGCAGAAGTGTTTGGCGACACAAATTGGAAAAAATGTGCAAGTATATATCGACGATGTCGTCATAACATCAAAAAAGGGGACAACACTGATCGAGGATCTTAAGGAAACTTTCGACAACCTCAACAAATTTTGTCTGAAGTTGAACCCAACGAAGTGTTCCTTTGGCGTCCCAGCAGGAGAACTCCTCGGGATTTCTAGTCTCAGCGAGAGGGATTGAAGCAAATCCCGATAAAATACAAGCTATCGTAACAATGAGAAAGCCAACAAAGTTGAAAGAGATACAACAACTAACCGGGCGAGTCACGACTTTGAGCAGATTCGTCGCCGAGTCTGGGAGAAAAAGCGTTACCATTTTACGCTCCGATAAAGCAAGGAGACAAATTCCAGTGGAACGAGGAAGCTGACAGAGCTTTCGAGGATTTGAAGCGCAAAATCTCGACACCACCAATTTTGGTGGCGCCGAGGGACAAGGAACCTCTCCTGCTGTATATCGCAGCCACGCCCCAAGTGGTGAGCACGGTGCTAGTTGTCGAAAGAGAAGAAGAAGGAAAACTCCACGGAGTACAGAGGCCAGTATACTTCGTCGGCGAAGTTTTATCGCCATCAAAACAAAGGTACCCTCGGTACCAAAAGCTAGCATATGGAGTATTCACAACGAGCACGAAAATTGCGCCACTATTTTTCGGCACACCCGATCATAGTGGTCAATGAGGCTCCTTTGTCAAATATACTTGAACAATCCGAAGCTACGGGTCGTGTCTCCTTTGGGGAATAGAACTTTCCCCTCGGGACATCACGTATGAAAAAGAAAAGCAATCAAGTCGCAAATTCTGCCGGACTTCATCGCAGAGTGGATGGAGTTGCAAAACACAGGACCCCCAGACTTGTCGAGAACCTGGACCATGAATTTTGACGGGTCCAAGAGAGTAGAAGGGGCTGGTGCAGGAGTAGTACTCATATCACCTGAAGGCGACAAATTGAAGTATATCCTTCGGATGACGTTCCCTAACGCATCCAACAATGAAGCAGAATATGAAGCCCTCATACACGGGATGAAGATGGCGAAAGCATGCGGCGCAACTCGACTAAAAATCTTTGGCGACTCACAATTAGTAGCCCAGCAAGTTATGAATCAATGTGATGCAGTCAATGATAGCATGGTCGCATACAAGGAGGTGTACAATGAACTTGAGAAGCTATTTGATGGATGCGAGGTAAACCACATCAGTAGATTGAGCAACGATGAAGCCGACGTCCTCGCAAACATCGGGTCGCGAGTGCCTCCCGAGTTCCGCCAGGAGTGTTTTGGGAAGAAATATCGGAGAGATCTACAAAACCAAAAAAGGTGCAGAAGAAAGAAAAAACTTCGACACCCCTCGCAGAAACCACGGAGGATGAAGATGAACAAGAGCTTGTGATGATGGTACAGGTTCCTTGGATGCAAGCATATATATCATACATCCTTAGGAAAGAAATACCCGACGATCCGGTCGAAGCAAGGCGAGTAATTCGACGGTCTAAAGCTTTCACGGTGATCAAAGGAGAACTGTACAAGCGAAGTATTTCAGGTGTTCTGCAAAGGTGTGTAACACCCGAAGAAGGAAGAGTAATTCTGAAGGATGTGCACGAAGGAATATGCGGCCACCACGCGAGTAGTCGAGCCATCGCAGCCAAGGTTTTTCGGGCAGGATTCTACTGGTTGACAGCAATCGAGGACGCCAAAGAAATAGTAAGGACTTGCGATGCGTGTCAAAGGTTCGCCGCAAAACCTCACTCTCCAGCAGCAGAACTAGCACCAATACCTTTGTCGTGGCCCTTTGCACAATGGGGACTCGATATGGTGGGCAAGTTACACAAATCATGGCCAGGAGGAAAGGAATACATGCTAGTAGCTGTCGACAAATTTACAAAGTGGATAGAAGCGAAGCCGATAAATTCGCCGGACGGAGCATCCGCAGTAAAATTTATAAAAGGCCTCGTCTTCAGATTTGGAGTGCCCCACAGCATCGTTACAGACAATGGCAGTAACTTCACATCCAATGAATTCAAAGATTATTGCAAGGAAGTGGGTATCAAGTTGCACTTTGCGTCAGTTGCACATCCTCAAACCAATGGGCAAGTCGAGAAAGCCAATGGCATCATCTGCAATGGCATCAAGAAACGCTGTTGGGACCACTAGAAAAAGCTCGACATACCGGCCCGAAGAACTACCAAGTGTGTTGTGGAGCATCCGAACAACACCAAATACAGCGACACAAGAAACCCCGTTTTTTCTGGTCCATGGTGCGGAAGCAGTACTACCAATAGAAATAGAGCACGACTCCCCGAGAGTCACAGCGTATAATGAAGAAGCTTCAAGGACAGCATTGGAAGACGACGTAGACGCACTCGACGAAGCACGAGACGAAGTATTATCGAGAGTCACCAAATATCAACAGGACTTGAAGAATTATCACAGTCGACGTTTGCGGCCAAGATCCTTTCAAGTGGGAGACTTAGTTCTTCGGCTCACGCAAAAAAGTCATGAAAAACTCGAGTCACCATGGCTTGGTCCCTATATCGTCACGGAAGTAATCGGAGGAGGAGCATACGGGATAAAGGACAAGAAGACGAGTGGTGGAGGAGCAAAACCCCTGGAACGTGGCGCAACTCGGGCGGTTCTACGCCTAGAGCTAAAATATAGTCCTTGTAAAACTTCAATGTACTTGAAACGCCCACGAGTTTTCGGACGCACTCTTTTCCTTTTTCGGGGCACCGAGTGGGGCCGGGAAAGGTTTTTAATGAGGCGGGCTCGTGGTGCTGCAATATAATAAAGATAGTGGAGATATACTTCTTATTTCTCGACACGCTCGGGGGCTCAACGCCCAAGTCTCAAAATACATACAATATAGATTCACTGAAATATTTCGCATTGGTACATTAATACCTCGCCAAATATAAAAATCGGAAGACAACAATCATAAATATAGCGTCCTCGTCAAAATCTTAAGCGCTTTGGTCTAAGAACCTCGCAATAAAAATATAGAACGTTGACATCAAAAGTACTCGAAGATCGATAATCCTCCAAAGAAAGAACAAAGATGTCCTATTTCGACAGAAAGATAAACCTTCAAGGTGGAAAAAATAGTATAACCTCTGCCAAATCAGGCTCGGGGGCTTCAACAATATAGAAGATTTCGGCAACATACAACAAATTTCTTCGGACATACAAAAAATCAAAAAAGAGTGAGATATAAGGTTTTCAATATAGTACAAATCAGTTATATCCCAAGATACTATCTACGGACAAGCCTCTGGTCGTTTTATGTTCAGCATAAGAACCCTTGATAAAGAACTCCGAGTCCATCCGAAGAAGCTCATCTATCATTGATTCGGCCACAGGAGCTACCATATTATCGATTGAATCAATATCATTCTTCCGCCGCGTTTTCTTGGCCAGACAATTAGCAACAATCTTCGTCAGGTCTAACTTTGGATAACAAATGTTTATCATAATCATGGCAAATCTCGCTCCAGCAGAGAGTTGAGCACGCACAAAGTTGTGAATGCGGGGAGCATCTCTGAATCTATACCTAATAATAAAAGCAAAAGAGCTTCTTGTTGGTCCGTCTATTGTTGCCCTTATACTTCAGTTATAATTACATCTATTGCCACCGGTAAGTGAAAAGCGAAATAACGGTTCGTTTTTGTTCCGATAAAAAAAAAAGTCCGCCCGCGACCCCGTTAATCCCTATGCCGCCCGCGCCCAGTGCCCACCCATCCTCTGCCACTCTGGCACGCCGGCCCGCGATGAATCCTCCACGCCAGCTGAGCCCACCCTTCAGATCCGTCTGCAGTCGATGCGGCTGAGGCGGCGCCGTCACCCCAACAAGCTTGCCGGTACATTCCTCCCCCATCCTTATCACCCTTGTGGCCTTGTGCCTTGTATCCTCGACCAGAGGACAAGAGTAGCAGGGATAGGGTCGGCCGAAGCCGGCAGCGGTGCACGAGCTAGGTTGCAGGGGAACGTCCGAGAGGAAGATTGTGGAAGCGCCGCCGGGGCAGCATGCGGTAATTTGCTGGCATGGATCTCGAGTAGATGCTCGGGCTAGAGCTGCGACGACGGAGAGTCTGCACCGGCGGCCAGGGGAACGGAGCACGGCAGTGAACGGAGATGAGACAGAGAAGATAGGGGAGGGAGGTGGACCGCGCGGGGATCAGATCGAGAGTGGCCATGGGAGGTCAAAGATTGAGATTAAAAGATGGGGTGGACCGGTGGAGTGGAGTCTCTTTTTTTTTTCTTTGTGCGGTAGTCGTTTCCAGGGGCGGTGGGGTGAGTGGTGGGTCAGTGGGTTGCGAGACTCCGCCTCGATCTGTCCCAGCGTTCCGTTTGCAACAATGGATGCCAATGACAGGCTTGCCTCTCCACATTTGGTAGCACTGGGCAACAAAATGAGTAGAGGTGAAAGAATCAGCCGAACCTGCAATACCAATATATTCATTAGATTCAAAATATAAAGCACTTCAGTTTTCCGTCATAGCACCAAGAAAACAATATAACCTATGTTTAGAAGGTACTGGAACTCTCCGTCAGTAGCCTCCGAACATATGTGCTGCTTTTACATCCAATTTTCCATCAATTTGAGAAGCACATTCAGGGTGCAGCATCACTATATCCAGTTCCTCCCAAATATGGAAATAAATTACAAAAAACTACCGCAATTGAGACGAAATCGATGTAATAGTACCGGTATTGTTAATTTTTTCAAATCGGTACCATCTTTGAGGCAGGGAGCAACAAATCAAGAAAAACCACGGTAGAAAAAGTTTTAATCTTAATGGCCCGACTGATGACATGGCTTAATGGCCATCCCTCCGATCCACTTCTGTTAAATGAGGGGTTGAGATGGAGATGGAGCCCACCTGTTAGTCCCGATTTTTTATTCTCTGTTCTTCTAATTCGTCTCTCTATCTCTTCTGGGGAATAACACCGTTCACTTACCTCCCTAAAAAACACGTTCAACAGCCTCGCTAAATATTCAATTGCATCCCTCCACCTACCTCGGGCGACTGGCGGTGCTCGCATCTCCGCCTGGCGCCCCTCTCCTTCTGGCCGAGCGCCGCTCGCTCGCGTCGTTCCCCTCCACATCCATGCCGTCCGCGGGCGTCCCAGCTTTCTCCCCTACCGCGCCCTAAACTCGCGCCAGCGATGCCCCGGCCGCGCCCGTCCTGATGCGGCTCGGGTGAAGGGAAACCCCTCTCCATCTGCGAGCAGCAAGTCCATGCCACGCCGCCACCAGGCCTGTCCCGCTGCGAGCAGCAACTCCATGCCGCGCCGACGGCCGAGCTCTTACGGTGTCGGCGACGTCAAATGGTGGCAACACAACTGAGAGCAAGGGCAGACGAGGGAGAACATAAGGACGATCAGGAAATCACCACGTAATTTCCTGGGTGGTCAGTGGAGGCAGGGGAGCTTGGCGGCCACGCACGCCATGGCCAACCGCGATGGCGGTGGAAGGACACGAGTGCCGCGTATTGCTTGGGGGAGATCGAAAACCGGTGGCGATGGATGGGGGCGGAGGTAGACGAACTCCGCGGCGGCAGTAGAAGGCCTATTGCGTCGATTCATTCGTCTGGGAGAGCAAGTGAACCATGTCGCGCACTAAGGAAATGGTCTCGAAGCTTGGTGAGGTCTGTCTAGACGGAGAGAACGACAATGCCGATGCCGGCGCGTTCCAAACGACGACAGCGTTCTCGTTCTACAACACACAAATGGGCTAATTTTGGGGGTCAAATGATACCATGACAACTCTAGCGCCACTTCCACCACAAAAATTGCACTGCCACTCCCGCCGCCTTGGACGCCGCCGGTCGTATTCGCATCCTCCACCATCTAGAAAAGAATGGAAAGAGAGAGGCTTGTTGATATTCGCCCACGTCGTTAGTCTAAACGACGGGTGGCAACCGTTAGTTCACGTCATGACTTGCAGTGGGGCCGCGAAGATTAAAATGCGGTCTCTAGATAATTAGCGCTATTTGTTGCTCCCTCTGTTAGAGATGGTATTGATTTGAAAAAATTTAACAAAACCGGTACTGACAGTCGAGTTTGCCTTAGTTATGGTAGTTCCTTGTAATTTACTCAAAATATGGACTAACAAAGTTCCCAAGCTTTTGTACAATGGAGATAAGCAACGATTGAAGCACGAACCAATCCGTAGCAACGCACGGGTAATTTTCCTAGTACCTCTAATAATTCAGGAAGAGTCTTGGGAACCTCGTTTCGAGGAAATAAATTCCTATAGACAAGGGTTAACGTCGTCGTGCAAAAACTGAGAAATTCGCGCACTTGGCAAGCACGGTCTTGGAACCTAACAATTTGTTGGGTTCGTTCAGGAGTGGCCCAGAACAAACAGCCATGGTTAAGGGAGAGATTGACAAGACGATTTGTTCTCTCGTTTACTCTTTGATCTTCGGCAGCAGCATCAAGAACCGAGCCTATTAAGCACCAAGGCAAAAGATTTGAAGGAAGGAACAGCAAAATAAAGAGAAGGCATCATGAGATCGCAAGAACGTACCCAACATATCTGTGCTAGCCTCCAGCATCAGCTCGAGCATACTATTTTCTCGGGTCCTGGCTCCCTTTGCTTCTAATACAGCAGCATCCTTAGCAGCCGTAGCTTCTTTGGCTTGATGAAGAGCAAGTTTTTCTCGTTCAGATGCTTTCCGAGATTGTTCCATCATGGCCAAAGTTTGTTTCTTCATAGATTGAAGTTGTTGTCGAAGTTCTTGCAAATCTTCCGACAAATGTTTGCTTGACGAACTTTCGAGGGGATTATGGTCGACTAGTACTTTCTTCGGGAAGGAAGATGCAGGTGAAACAGCGGCAGAGCAAGGAGTGGTCGAGTAATTATCAAATATTAACTGGAAAAGAGAGCCCCAGGATCAATGATAAGAACGAAGAGGAATTTCATTACTTTCTAGAAAATTTACACGGACATTACAAAAGAAGTTTTACAGAGGGACTAGCAGGATAACTGTCGCCAAGGCTAAAATGGCGACAAGAGCAAAAGAAACAGAGAAAGAAAAAACAAAGAGGCATGCAACTAGACCTCCGGCCTCGATGAGCTTGGAGTCGAAGCTGGCTTGATCCCGAGATACGTCAAGATCCTCTTCGTGTTGGGCTTAGCCGCCTTAATCAGCGACTTCCATCTCGATTGCTCTATCTGATCGGTGTCGCCAACTTTCATCCAATCAAGAGTCTGTTGGCTGTCAGCAACCAGGGCAACAGTGTTTTCGACAGCAACCTTCATATTTTCATGACGCATCTTCAGTCCGAGGTCTTCTGATGAATTGAAAATCTTGGCAAGGGCAAGGAAAGTCGACGGTTCCTCTTTCTTCGGGAAGAAGTAGGGGAACAACGCCGACAAACCCGCACTAGCATTTGCCACGCCTTCACGAATTTCGCGTCCATGAAACTCCAGAGAAGAAAGTGCGTCAAGGAGAGGGTCATTGCTGGGATTCTCCAGATCAAAATCTTGGTTTGTTTGGGCTGCCACACGAGACAAAAACATTAGTCACAAACCAAGAAACGGGAAGTACAATAAAAATAGAAGGGATCGATAATATTACTCAGAGTACGTCGACTTTGCGACTTCAGACGCTTGAGGATTCCTTGCTCACGAGCAGCTTGTGCAGCTTTCTGCTCGTCTAAAGCAGATTCAGCATCTTTAAGCCTTTTCTGCAGTTCCTCGACACTAGCAGCCTTTGCTTTGGCATCATCAGCCTCGGCTTTAGCTTCGCTAGCAACAAGTTCGGCTTTCTCGCGAGCCGCCTCACTTTGCTCCAGTTTATGAGCAAGTGCGTCGGCACGCTTATTGGCCTCTGCAAGTTTCTCTATCAAGATAAAAAAGGAGGAGGAAAGATCAAAAAATCGCGACAAGCAACAGGAGCAAAATCCAGGGAGAACGGCAAATATAAAGGTGGTTACCTTCGGTTCTGCTGGCATACTCGCGGTACCCAATAAATTGGGACCCGATGCGGATAAGATCTTTGATCATGGGCTGTCAAAGAAGAAGAACGCAAGAGAAAACGTTGGCATTAAAAAAAGTGAGGGCCTAAAATTGCAAAATAGAGGAAATATAGATGTCGACAAACTTACATCATCCAAGAGCTGGGACGAAGAGCTGCTCAATTGAGGGGGAGGTTCAATGATCATTTCAACCCTTGCCCTTTTTGGTGAAGGGACAAGGGGGCTCGAAGGAGGAGTAGATGTGCCAACATTTTGTTGAGGAGGCGACTATTCTTCTCCTTCAACGGGTTTCTCCGAAATAACTAAAGTATGTGACGTGCTCGTCCGAGGAGCCACGTCACGAGTTGGTACTTCTTCCTCGTCATCACTGCGAGTAAGGATCAATAGCATAAAAAGCAAGACAAGAAAAAACTTCAACTACAGAAATAAGGGGAAATCAAGGCGACTTACGAACTGACGAGGGATGCAATATAAGGATCATAAGCTGCCTTCGGATGAGAAGGAACAACTTCTTCGGCTTTGGATGTGCCGGAATCTTCGGCATTACTCCTCTTCCTTTTCCTTTGTGGAGAAACGGCGGGAGGAGGAGATTGGACCGATGTAGTGTCCTCGGAAGATCCTGCGGATTTTCGAGAATCCACGGGATCATTCACAAAAGGTGGAGCTTCTTCATTGTCGTCAGTGACAATGCCCCTTTCTTCGACTTCTCCATCCTCAGGAAGAGGAGGAAGGGAAGCCATAGTAGGATGATTCTGCAGAAAAATAGCGGTAAAAGGAAAATTAGAGAGATGTCAATACAATGAGATGCAGGGAAAGTTCGGAACAAGATAAAAATTCGAGAAGACAAAATACCTCGGGAAGAGGATTGGTGGAGCTGTATGGTTCCACGCGACAAGAGGAAGGAATAGAATCCTTCTTGTTTAGCGAGGTAATTCTTCGAACTAACTTCTCCAAGTCCTTCAAAGAAAGGTCATTGGAGAGTCTATTGGCGTCATTTTCACCAGAATACGTCCAAAGGGGATTTTTGCGAGCCTGAGGAGGCTGCACTCTAATCCTAAGAAAATAAGCAGTGATTTGAACACCAGAAAGTTCTTTGCCCCGAGTATTTTGAAGATGACGAATGCGAGACATAAGAGCTTCTGTCGCCTTTTTCTCTTCGTCGGAAGCTTCAGCATCCCAGGAGTGGCGGCGTTGAATTTTTGCGTTTCCGTCGAAAGGAACTATGTTGTGCTCCACGGAATTGGCACTTTCTTCGTGTATATAAAGCCACCTTTTGCGCCATCCTTGGACAGAGTCAGGAAATTTAACGTCGAAGTAATCAACGTCGGTTCGGACACAGATAACAACGCCGCCTATGTTGTAGGTGGCGTTGTGAGCGCCATTACGGCGGAGGCAGAAAATGCGTTTCCAAAGAGCCCAATTAGGAGGGACTCCAAGGAAGCATTCGCAAAGCGTGATAAAAATAGAGATGTGGAGGATCGAATTGGGAGTCAACTGGTGTAGTTGAATCCCATAAACAAAAAGAAGGCCGCGGAGGAAATCATGGATTGGGGCGGAAAGGCCGCGGATGAGGTGATCAACGAAACTAAGCCGATACTCAATTGGAGGGTTTGGGTAGCTTTCTTCGCTGGGAAAGCGGATGGCGTCTTCCTTCTTCATCAGGCCAAGCCTCTTCAGCATATTGACATCTTGGTTGGAGATTTTAGATCTCTCCCACTCAAGATCCTCAGCAGCCATCGTTGATTCTGGAGTGCTGTGGCGAGTGAGTCGCGTGCGCGGTGGCATCAATGGCACTGGGAAAAGCAGAGCTTGTACGTGCGGAAGATCAAACAGAGTTGGGCGCAAGGGAAATTTTTGCAGAGGGGAACAGATGTGCGGCGCAAGCGAAGGACTGGACCGAGGTTGAAGAAAGGTTTATATAGGGTTCGAACGAAACAGTGCACCGTTGGATGAAGAAATCGTATGGTGGAAAAAGGATCTTGTAGATACAAGGGTAAAAAGGTATTTTTACTGGGATGGAATGGAATGGAACAGGCGTTACTGTACGTGCACCAGGAAAAGCGGAGGACGTGTGTCCCCCACTTGCACGACGTGTCAACGTGGTGGGAATAATGGACCCACAAGGCAGAGAAATCTCGACTATTCATGGAGCTGAAGAAAATTTGACAAAGGAAAGTATGTCGACAAGGAAAATAAAAGGAGAATGGCGACAGGAGAAGTTATTTGAATACTTCGGGAGCCTTTGGTCAGAAACAAGTTTTTGCCCAAATGCTCGGGGGCTACTTCGATAAAAGTAAAATTTCGACTATGGCAAATATAGAAATTGTGGGAGCCTACAACCAAGCACAAGTTCTTGGCTGTAGCCTCGGGGGCTACTCCCATCGGGAGCGCTGTTCGCGCACCCGAGGGATATAAAAAAAAAAAAAGAGAGAGAATATCGGAAGTAATGGCAATATAGCGACAAGATGGACTAAAATGTTGAGCCTACAACCAAGCACAAGTTCTTGGCTGTAGCCTCGGGGGCTACTCCCATCGGGAACGCTGTTCGCGTGCCCGATGAAATTTAAAAAGGAAGAAGAAAGAAAGATAGAAAAGCAAGAGAGTATATTTCGAGTTATAATTAACTCTACATATACTCCCATCGGGAGAATAATATAAGTCATATTTGACTCGATAAAATGTGCCATTCCAACAGCCGGAAAAGCACTCGACAATATATTCTCGGAACGCCAAAGTTGCGATCAATTTCTGAATGCCGCAAATTTGCGAAGGTAAGACCCCGGATCCATTCTCGCTGGGCGTGGCATCGCCGAAGACTGCGCTCCGCTACTTTTATCCGTATCAACGGATACGAAGAAAAATCCTAACGGACGCGTTAGGTACCCGATAAATTTAACCGGGACTCGACGAATGGTAAGACCTTAAGCGGCACCTGTCGGAGTTTACACCAGTATCCCGAGATCATGTCCAAGGACGTGATCTTGAAGTAGGTTTTTGCGGATTGCCACTAGAGCAGTTAACTAGTACCTGATCCGTCAGATGAACTAGCCCCAACTACCATTATCCCTGTACAATATAGAAATTTATATGAAGAAATATAGAACAGTTTAAGTTGTCAAATAAAAATAAACGATGGAGATTTTCCCCGATTCTACGATTCAAGCAAAATCTCGGGGGCTATCGACATAGGCATCCCAAATGGGCCTGCCAAAGATAGTACCCGGGGTTTAATGAAGGCCCACTACCCGAAGAATAAGAAGGTTCGACGACCCAAGATATATTAAGGAAAGTAGAATTGTAATAGGAAGTGTTGTCCGTAATCCGGCGGGATGAGTTAGAAACCGTCCCGGACTGCGTAACTTGTACAAAACGAAACCCTCGGCTCCACCTCTTATATAAAGGGGGAGTCGAGGGACGAGGAAATCATCGAATCATTGTTCACAAACCCTAGTTTTCATAATCGTCGAGTACTTTTCGGCTGAAACTTTCGAGATCTACTTGCCCTCTACTTCTAACTAAACCCTAGCCTATAACCCGTAGGCATTGACAAGTTAATCCCTTGTCAGTCGGTACAGGTGCACATGGTAGCGCAAAAAATGGCTCCTGAGTCATCGGATTAGGTGCATGCACCCTCTTCTCCTCAAGATCAATTTTCCGAGCTACCATGCCCCCCCTCATCATTTCGTCTTCTAAGAAGACAACATATCTCGTTTCCACAAACTTTGTGAATTTCTCTGGACAGTAGAAACGATAACCTTTTGACTTTTCAGGATAGCCAATAAAATGGCAGTCGACTTGTTTTGGTATCTAACTTTGCGATATTTGGATTGAATACTTTGGCCTCGCGAGGCTCCCCCACACTTTCAGGTGGTTTAGAGAAGGAACTCTCCCTGTCCATAGCTCATACGGTGTTTTGGGCACTGATTTGCTTGGTACTCTGTTTAGAATGTGAATAGCGGTTTTAACGCCTCAATCCACAATCCCAATGGTAGGGTGGAATAGCTCATCACATTGCGCACCATATCCATAAGGGTACGGTTGCGCCTTTCAGCTACCCCATTCTGCTGAGGTTCGCCCGGCATCGAGTACTGGGCGACTATTCCGATCTCCTGTAGAAACCTTGCAAAAGGTCCGGGGACTTGGCCATATGGAGTATGTCGACCGTAGTACTCCCCTCCACGATCAGACCTGACTATCTTTATTCTTTTATCATGCTGATTTTCAACTTCAGCTTTGAATATTTTGAATTTATCCAACGCTTCTGTTATTTCTTTTATTGGATAAATATAACCATATCGGGAGTAATCATCTGTGAATGTTATGAACGAATCATAGCCATCCACACTTTTCACCGGAAATGGTCCACATATATCGGTGTGAATTATTTCTAGTGTTGTTGTGCTTCGATTTGCACCCTTTTTAATTTGCTTTACAAATTTTCCTTTAATGCAATCGATGCACTGTTCTATGTCTGAGAATTCTAATGGAGGAAGAATATCATTTTTAATGAGTCTTTCTATTCTCCCCCTCGAAATATGGCCTAGGCGATAGTGCCATAATTTCGATGATTCATCAGTTCTTTTTCTTTTCTTTCCTTCTGTTTCCGACGAGGGTATTTGTTCATTCACTTTACACACAGACAATACTTTTTCACGCAAGGACAATAAATAAAGCTCATCATGGAGTATAGCAACCCCAACATAAGAATTATTACACCATATGGCACATTTGCCATGTCCAAAATAACATTGATAACTTGTCTTTATCTAAGCGCGATACACTTATTAAATTTCTATGTATGGAAGGAACAAATAAGACATCTCTAAGCGGAATAGTCAAGCCATCAGCTAGCTCCAAGAGGACGTCGCCAACGACTTCAACTTCTGCTTGAATTCCATTCGCGACTTCAACGCATCCTTCGCCTCTTTTCGTAGTCCTCGTCGATTGGAATCCACGTAAAGAATTTGCAACATGAACGAGTTGCACCCGAGTCAATCCACCAAGTAGATTTCGAAAACTGTGTATGCGAGGATTCATTTACAAAGGAAACTAAATTGTTACCTTTCTTTGCCATTAATTCTTTCGAAAAGCAGGGCAGTCTTTCTTGTAGTGCCCAGTCTTCTGACAGTGAAGACACTGATCTTTATTCACTGGCAATGGCCTGTGCTGGAACGTCTGATGCTGCTGCATTGGGGCTTTACCATATTGCTTTGAAGGAGAACCATTGTTGCTTGGTGTGAAGGGCCTTTTCTTATTATCCTTCACATAATTGATGGTACCTCCATTCTGTGCCTTGAGTCTGTCCTCCTCTTGCACACACATGGCAATGGTCTTTTCAATGTCTCATTTCTCAGGGTTCATGTTGTAATTGACAACAAAGTTGTCAAACTGTTGTGGCAATGAAGCCATCACCAAGTGAACCAGAAGTGCTGGCTTCAGCTCTAGGTCAGCATCCATGGGCTTCAGCTTTGCAGCCAGGTTGCTCATCCTGAGGATGTGCTCCCTGATGCCATGTGCACCTCCACTGTACTTTTCTGTCACCAGCTGCTTCAACAGCTGGGTTGCATATGTCTTTGAAGAACCAGTGAACTAGCTCTTTATCTTTTCTAAGTACTCCTTTGCAGAAGCACACTCTGTAATTGAGCCCACGATGGCGTTCTCAATTGTATTCTTTATAAATGCCATGAACTTTTTGTTGGCAGTCTGCCACTTTCTGTTATCCAGGGTGTAGGACATCTCCACAGGAGCATGGTCCCTTTTCTTTTTAGCCCATTCATCATCAGTATCCGTGTCAGCTCTGATAGGGTCAGCAGGCTTGATGGGCTGTGGTGTTTGAACCACCCAGTCCACCTCAGCACAGACAAAGGCGAATTACACCTTCTTAATCCATTCTGTGTAGTTATCCCCTATAAGGGTGGGAACATCCTTGATGCAGCTCATCAAGTAGAACCCTCCTGAAAACCACAAAGAAGTGAGAACAGTACAATTGCAAATTATAATCCAACATTGGTCCGAATTAAAACATGCAACTGTGTTAATGCAAATAAAACTATATCACCGTTGGGCAGAAATAGAGATAAATGCACATATCATTGCAACAAAACATGGTCATGTCATTAATAACGTTGGTAAAAAAATAACAGAACCATAATTGTCACAATAACTACTTTTCATTTTTGCATTTAAAAATGCTTATTTTTACTATTTGCAGCGGAAACTGTGAATATAAACTTTAAACTTTGAACTTTTCAGAGGCATTTCCTTTACTTTTTCATTTTTGAACAAATATTTCGTTGGTCCTATTTATTCAGTAAAAAACTAGACAAAATTTTGGCCAAAAAATGACCCAAAACTGCCTAAATATGCCTCTGTAATTAATAAAACTGTGCAAAACTGTAAAAAAATGACTGTTACTTTACAGCGCGGCCCGCGGCCCACCACGCGGTGCGCGATGCGCAGCCTACACGGCGCCCACGCGGTGCGGCACGCGGTAACGCGGCGCACACACGGCCCGCCAACGCGGCCTGGCCAGCGGAGCCCACGCGGCCCGCCCATGGCGCCGACGGGGCCCGCCCACGGAGCCTACGCGGAGAGGCAGCGCGGCACGCTCCTGGCCGTCGGATCCATCCAACGGCTGGCCTACTGTTTCGCTCGGTATAAAACCGCGTCCAACCGCTCAAACCCTAACCCTAGGGTCATTTTCCCCCGAGGCCTCTCTCTGTCCACTCTCTGTAGACTCCAGCGGCGGCGCGGAAGCTCACCTCCCGCCCGCGCGCGCGGCTCCAGTTCCCTTTCCGGCGATGGCCGGGCTAACCCGCGCCTCTCTGCCGGCGACGGCAGCTCGCACCGGCGCCCCGCAGCAGCAGGTGGCCGGGACGAGCCCCTCCCTTTCTTTCTGTATCCTCCTCCACCAGATCCCGGCGCGGTGGCCAAGGAATGGAGGCAGGCGGTGGCGCCCCCCTGGTTTTCTTGCCGGTGTGCGCGTTCACCCGAGGGTGAGCGCACCGCCGTCAAGATGACCAGAGGCGGTGCCCTGTACTTTGTTGGCGACGTGAAGCACAGCAACACGGTGAGCACGGTAAGATCTTTTCTTTGCCCCCGGCTTGCATAGCAAGTGGGAGTAGCCCTTCTTCTCGATGCCTCGGCTTGCCGATGCGCATCGGGATCGAGAGGGGCGGCGCGGCCTTGCGGCGGCACGAACTTTGCCGGCGAGTCCGAGGGTCTCGGCCGGTTGCACTTTTCTTTTTGGTCGGAGGGTTGCCAGGGTTAACTTTTGATTTCTTTTCTACCCGAAAAACCATAAGATCTACGCACTAGTACTGCTCTGATACCAATGTTTAAGTTTACTAGGATCATCTAGGGTAGATCTAATGCGGGTAAGACTGTATTTGTATGCATACTGCAAGATCGGAGAGAGATCGAGAGGGAGTGAGGGACAAACCTTCTCCCTTCGAGGAGGAGCTCGAGCCGTTGTCCATGGCGACGGCGCGAGTGGCGTGAGCGTGTGGTGGCAGCGGTGGCAGAGCTTCCCGTGAGCACTGCGCTAACCCTAGATCGGTAGGGAATATCGGTGGGGTGACTGGCGGCGCGACGAACCTCGTAACGTGTGCCCCGGCCCCCACCTCTTTATATAGCGCAGGTCACAGAGGCCCACCAACCATAAGAGGGTTGGACGGCCCCGATCAGGGCGCGGACGAGGTCAAGGACTCGTTATCGATCCGTTGGGATCAATCACGTGGAGATCATCCTAACAGCTCCAAACTCTTTGGTGCTTCACGAAGCCAGTTTTGTCCAAAGATTGGGTGGGATATGAAGTCCAATAATGCTATGACTTCTTCGATCTCAGGATCTGCCGGATCCGTTTCTTGGACTTGGTCTTTCGAAGATGTGCATAAGAGTAGGATTGTGTACGTATTTTCGCAGGGGTGATTGTGTGTACGTATTTGTGAACGTCTGCATCTATATTGTTTTCCGCAAAAAAAAAAATCACGGACAAAACTTAGAGACATACATGGCAATCAATTGTGACCCAATAGTTATACAGATCACACTTCGTCCTATTCCGTAGATGTAGTATTGAAATTTTTTGAGCTCTGAGCTGCGTGCAGCTTCTGGTTTGATGTTGTACTCTCCTGCGTGCATGTTTGCGCCTCCTAAAACCTTAATTATGTATGTCTACTACAAAGTAGATACAAGTTTCGTTACTGTTATCTGCAAGAAACAGAGGATATGAATCAAACGGGGATGGAAGTACGCCAATCGTGAGTTAAACTAATTTCTGAAAGTGAACTGATGATTATTTATCGCACGATGATCTTACCGACAGAATTATGTCTGCAGAAAACTTACCTGCCGTGGTAGATGTAGTGGAATTAATGCAGTTAGCTCCTTCATCTTTATTTCCTTGCAAATTGCTTCCGATTCATAGTATTTTTTTTTGGTATTGGGATAGATATTCCTCCCAGTTCTTCGAGATAAACATGACGCATTCTATCAGAAGCCGTTCCTACCAAGAAAAAAAGTGTAGCACCAATAAATTCATGGGATAATATTTGTAAAATAGCTCCATTGAGTCCAATATTGGTTATGGACCAATTCCTATAATTATGAAACTCATGTGAGATATAGAGGAATAGGCTATTCTTTTCTTGAAATTTCGTTGACTAAAAGAAGTTGAAGCTGCAAAGCAAAGGCATTTGCGGGCACAGCTCGAACTGGTTGTGATACTTCAGGTTCCCCTAACTCAACTTTTTTTCTTCTTCTGGTTGGTGTATTGGTTGTTGCTCCAAACTCTTTGGTGCTTCACGAAGTCAGTTTTGTCCAAAGATTGGGTGGGCATATGAAGTCCAATAATGATGTGATTTCGTCGATCTCAATATTCACCGGATCAGTTTCTCTGACTCAGTCCCTAGTAGGAAAACCCTTCTAGGCGGAGCTTATTTCTGTGACGCACCACTAAAAATGCGCCAGAGAATATTATTTTGTGGCGCACCATTCTGGGTGCGCCACAGAAATAGCTTAATTTTGTGGCGCACGCTTGGGTAGTGCGCCACAGAAACTATGTGGGGCCCACATCCTGCCACCACCATTTATTACTGTAGGTATTTCTGTGGCGCACATGTCGTGCTGCGCCACAGAAATAACTCTTTCTGTGGCGCACTGGCTTTGGTGCGTCACAGAAGTAGTTGATTCTGTGGCGCACCTTCTCCGGTGCACCACAGAATTAAGGGACTTATATCATCTCGCTCGTGCCCTCCCCCGCCTGTTCACCTCTCCCCTCCCCTCTCCCCTCTCCCCTCTCCTCTGTGGTCGCCTGGATCCGCCGCCGCCGCCTTCCTCCGTGGTCGCCTGGAGGATTCCTCCCCTCTCCCCTCTCCCCTCTCCTCCGTGGTCGCCTGGATCCGCCGCCGCCGCCTTCCTCCGTGGTCGCCTGGATCCTCCATGGTCGTCGTCGCCGCCGTCGCCGCCGCCTTCCTCCGCGAGGGGCGCGTGCCGCCGCGGTCCTCCCATGCCCGCCACCTGCAGCACAAGCTGCCCCTACGGCGAGGAGGGGCCGCCGCGAGGAGGGGCCGCCGACGCGGCAAGGTGGAGGATCCGCCGCCTCCTCCTCCTCCTCCACCCCTGCCATCATCTTCAAGCTCGTCCTCCACCCCTGCCATCGGTGCTCTCTCTCCCTCCCCTCCTCTCCCTCTTAATTCCTCCTCTGCTGCCCCTATGGCTTGTGTTTGCAAGCTCTGGTGATCATTTGATCACCAATTGGTTGATAATTACTTACTACTTTCTCTATCTATGCATGTTGCTTGATATACTGTGTTGTTGCTTGATTTGTATAGCTTCTCACCATGTACTCGGTGGTTGCTTATGCTTTGAAAAGCATATGAATGGATGCATGATGCTTGCCAAGCATCCTCGTTGCCTAGCAGCTTGACTAATTCATTTATCCGTGAAACTTTATCTTGTTAATGTAGATAATTGAGATGAACTACTTTGCAAGTAATGATTCTATTACTCGTATTTACTTAAGCTAGATGGATGCCAACTATTGTTGGGGACCCTAGCTTCATTTTGAATCCTATTGGGTAATGATAAGTGTGTAGGCTTGGTGGTTTGGATGGTTTGGTGGTTGAATTGGCCTTTGCAGCTCATGAACTCGTCGGCTTGGTAAATCATCCGGGATGGTTTCCTTCCTAGTTCCATTTGGAAGATGCTACTATTCAATTGGTTGGCATAACCATGGTGACTTGAGTTGGTCAAATTCCTGGTCCTTGCCATTTGTACCAGGCTTCACTTGGTCTATGATTAAATGATGACCAAACATTGTTATTCCACCCTATGTGCTTGTGTTTGACATGGCTGTTGCTATGTCTCTGTACATATTTACTTGATGGATTCTTGTGAGCTTATGGTATGCTAAAATAGAGATATCCACAGTAGGGGATCATGTAAATGAATGCCACTGTGGTATCCTTTGAAGAAAATGGGAAGTTTCTGATGGTTTAAAAGACTAGGTGATGCTAGGTTATTAAGTTGGCTGTCAAGGTTGGTTTTATCCGGTTAACTTGGATAGGCTATGTGTTCTTGCTTACTTATGCATATCCATCTCTATCGGATTGACTAGCTCAGTGCTTGGCCTCTCTCTTGCCAGCATCACTTGGTTACTACCAAGTGATGAATAATCCCTTATGGTACCCCAGCTTTGTTTTGAACTCAACTGAGTAATGATAAATTCCTATTTCTTGTTGGCTTTGATGAAAATAGAGATATCCACAGTAGGGGATCATGTAAATGAATGCCACTGTGGTATCCTTTGAAGAAAATGGGAAGTTTCTGATGGTTTAAAAGACTAGGTGATGCTAGGTTATTAAGTTGGCTATCAAGGTTGGTTTTATCTCGGTTAACTTGGATAGGCTATGTGTTCTTGCTTACTTATGCATATCCATCTCTACCGGATTGACTAGCTCGGACTTGGCCTCTCTCTTGCCAGACATCACTTGGTTACTACCAAGTGATGAATAATCCCTTATGGTACCCCAGCTTTGTTTTGAACTCAACCGAGTAATGATAAATTTCTATTTCTTGTTGGCTTTGATGAAAATAGAGATATCCACGAGTAGGGGATCATGTAAATGAATGCCACCGTGGTATCCTTTGAAGAAAAAGGATCATGCTTCGATGGTTTTAAAAGGCTAGGTGGTGCTAGGTGATTCGGTTGGCTACCAAGACTTGTCTCATCCGGTTAGCTGGGATATGTTATGTGTTGTTGCTTGTTTAGGCATATCTATCACTTACTCGGATTTACTCGGTTCTTGATTGGCCTTCTTTTGCCAAGCATCACTTGGTCTATATACCAAGTGATGAATAATCCCTTTGGAGCATCTCGCTCCATGCATGCTATGTGTGTTTGAGCATCTTGACTTATGTCACCATGGTTGTTGGTTTGTTGGTGTTTTTGTACTTGCCGATGATTAGATGGTTGGTCGATCACTCGTACACTCGGGGTGGAGCAAGTGAGGCTTGGTGTGATGGCACAAATATCAACTTGTGCATCCTACCTGGCCTCACTTACTCCATCCCTGGATGTTAATATTTGTTTCGACCAACAAAGTATGAGGCATATGATATCTAGTTGAGATACCACTTGGCTCCTTTTGCATTTTAGTGTCGATGATTAGAATGTTTGGTCACCTATACGCCGCAATATACTTTGTAGACGAGCCCCCCTTTCCCTGGCCGCCGTTCCGTGAACGAGTCCTTGATGAGACAACAACGCCGACATGCCTCTCCGGCGCAGCACCACTTTTCTTCTCTCGCCGTCCGAGACGTGAACGAGTCCTTAATGCCAAGACGGTGCCAGCCTCCCTAGCATCATGCCGACCCCTGTTGTCGCGCTTCAGGCCGTGTCGATCACGCGCCCTGCACTCTTCGCCTTTTTGCCCGGTGAACGAATAGACTAATCGTTGGAATAAGGAAACCGATGACAGCCGGTCGCAAGATTGCGACCGGCTGTCATCGGTTTCCTTATTCCAACGATCAGCCTATTGGTTCACCGGGCAAGAAGGCGAACAGTGCAGGGCGCGGGACACACGGCTTGAAGCGCGGCAACACGGCCCGGCATAATGCCGGGCAGGCCGGCACGGTCTTTGCATCAAGGACTCGTTCACCGGACAGCGAGGGACCGGCGTGGTTCCGCGCCGGAGATGCAGATCGGCGTTGTTGTGTCGTCAAGCACCCGTTGACGGAACGCCGACCGGGGAAAGGGGGCCCTTCCGCAAAGTATACGGCGGTGTATACCGCAACTATGGTTTCCGACCATAGTATTTGTGTTGACCAACAATGTATGAGGCACATATTCCATTTTGTCATTCCATTTGCTTTGAGATTTTCAAAATTCCGATGATTAAAATGTTTGGTCACCGTACACTTGGGGGTGGCGTAAGTGAGCCTGGTAAGATAGCACAAATATCAATCTCTTGTGCATCCTACTCCGGCCTCGCTTACGCCATCCCTAAATGTTAATATTTGTGTTGACCAACAATGTATGAGGCACTTATTCCATTTTGTCATTCCATTTGCTTTGAGATTTTCAAAATGCCGATGATTAAAATGTTTGGTCACCGTACACTCGGGGGCGGCGTAAGTGAGCCTGGTAAGATAGCACAATATCAATCTCTTGTGCATCGGACTTGGTCTCACTTACACCGTCCCTGAATGTTAATATTTGTGTTGACCAACAATGTACGAGGCATTTATTCCATTTCTCTTGTGCATCGGACTTGTTGGTCTCACTTTCTTCCATTTTCATCATAGTAGGAACTGGATGAAGGACCCCGATGCAAGTGAGCCTGGTGGGTAGAGATGACGGAGCAAAGGAGGAACCAGATGAAGACTACTTTGTATCTCGAAATTGTGAATTTTGTATGAATTAAGAGTTGTATGCAAAACATTTGACACTTGCCACTATATATGTATCTCGATCGGGCTCTAAGTAATGTGATGATGATGTCTATGTTATATCTGTGCAATGTACATGATATTTATATTATATCTGAATGTTGCTCGTATATATCCTGTGTATCCGTATTGCTGTCTATAAACCGCATGTGTATAGCAGGCAGCACAAAATCGTGTATAATACAAGCAAATTCTGTGGCGCACTAAAAACCAATTCTGTGGTGCACGCTTTTCTGTGGCGCACCTAAGAACAAGTGCGCCACAGAAACCTCAATTTTGTGGCGCATGGGCAGGTGCGCCACAGAAACCTTATTTTTGTGGCGACGTTTCTGTGGCGCACCTCCCATGCGCCACAGAATCCATTTTTAGTGCGCCACTGATGAGGCTTTTCCTATTAGTAAGTCTTTCGAAGATGCTCATCAGAGTAGAAGTGTGTACATATTTTTATAGGGATGATTGTATGTACATATTTATGAGGGTCTGATACTAGACTGACATGAGGATTTCTTACTGATCACGGACAAAACTTACATACATATGTGGCAATCAATTGTGATCCAATAGTTATACAAATCACACTTCTTCCTAGTCCGTAGATGTACTATTGAAAAAGTTCCATATGTGTAATGTTGAGAGAGCCAAATTTCTCCCGAGCTACACATAGCTCATTTTTGGAGAAATTAGAAAACAGCATTTGAAAGTTTCAAAAAATCGGAACAAAAATTCTTGATATAGATAATAATGAAGTCTACTAGTGTGCAAAAAAATCAGTCCAAAATTCGTTGTATTCTGGTTCAGCAAAAATGACAACTGTATGGATCTGGATGTGATGAACAGTGCACATTTTGAAAAATTGAAAATTATCATTTTTGTGTAACCTAGAATACAACAAATTTTTAATCGAGATTTTTCACAATGGTAGAGTTCAACACTGTATGCACCTAGAATTTTGATTCCAAATTTTTAAAAACTTACAAATGCCATTTTAAAAAAACAGCCATCATGGAGCTCGGGCTACATTTGTTGTTTCTTTGTAGTATTGTTGTATAAAGTCGCTCTACACTAGGTGCATCCAAAAGCACAAGTTTTACCACTTCGTCTAATAAAATTGTAAATACATCAAAATCCAATATTTATACAAATCACATTTCTTCTCATATGACCTAACAACACAAGAGAAATCGGGGAAAAACCTGACAATTATTATATACAGAACTAAGACTTGATCACATAATTGACAGCAACCTACCATCCTCTTAAATCAAATCTTAAATCAAAGCTTATAACCATCTCAATTATGTAGTTGTTTTCCCAAGAATGTTTATTTTGGTAGTTCATTTATATCCCTATAAAGTTTTCTCTAAAGTTAAAAAGGACATCGTAGGACTATAACACTAGGTGCTCTAGGAGAATGTCATGGAAGCTGAATTTCGAAGACTAGTGTTGGTGGTTCGAGGCTTTGCGTTGGTGGTCAACTTGCTTGGTGTTTCGGGATTTATAGCACCGACATGCGAGTGGGGGTGTCAACACAAGAGAAGTTCAATGTCCTACCTTTGAGGGTAAAAATTCAAAGCCTGGCTTTAATTGGTTGTGTCTGCTAATGGTTTTATTGAAGGCATTATTTTGAGAGCAGGTACTTTCTTAAGGGTGAAAACCTAAGATCTTTGATCGAACGACGATGCTTGTGCACCGTTTACTTCTTGAAGACGTTGCGTTTGAAGAATTTGAACTTCAGATATTGTCATGGTGGTGTTTGTGTTGCTACCGGAAGGACTTGAACACTATAGCCAGACTTTTCCTTTGTAGCTTCTTATTTTTTCAGCTGTGTGCATCCGTACTATCATGAGGGTGTGACGTTGTTGCAGAAGTAAGATATAATTAGTATCTTCGTGATATTAATATATTCCCTTTGTCGAAAAATAGAACATTTACCCCTATTGTGAAAATCCTCCCATACATATGCCTACTTAGGGTAATTTTGGTGATCATGTGTATAGGTGAGCACGGTCTCTTTAATGTTGGATTTGCTTTGAGATTCAAGCAACACAGTTAGAAGAGCAAACGCGGTGAAGTTAACTTTTTTTTAATCTGATCCGGCCTTGTTTCTGACCAGCAAGCGTGAAAGCATAACCCAGCATTGAACCGTACGTTGGAGGGACCTGGCTTGCTGTAGTTTGTCGCGTTGCTGCTTGTCGTGGAGAGCAGCCGAGACATCACAAGCTGCTGCTTAGAGCATCTCCAGCCGTCTCCACGGGAAGATTCCTAGGATATCTTTTTTTCATCTGGATGGACGAAAACGGGTCAGTCGCGCCCCGGGATCCTCGTTTTCGTCTAGATTTGGGCTTTCATCCGTCCGGGGAGCCCAGGTCATCCCCCCCCCCCCGGGGAGCGCTCGGGGACTCCAGACGAAACGAAAGCGCGGGAAACGCCGAGAAAACTTCCCGCGCGGCTGGTGGCCCCGACTTGTCGGCGAGAAAGTCCGATCGTCGTCCTCATCGCATCGTCTTCCGTGCGCTGTAAAAGCCTGCCGCCGGTCAGTCTTCGCCGGACGCGTTGCTTCCACGTGGTGAGTTAATTCTGTCGCCTCAGATACACGCGCGTCGCCATCTATTTATCGCCGAACTACCGCGTCTGGCCGCATTCACCACACCGTCTCCCTGTTCTCACACCACCAATCTTCCCCAATCTCATCGAGCGAGAGCTAGCGGCGATCAACAATGGCGAACGATGACGCGGCGAACAATGGATTGGGCCGCCGCTCTCTGCAGCAATGGGAGGGGCGGCTCCTGCACGCGGCGGGCTACCCTGCGCCGCCGGACTTCCGTGCGCCCAGAGGATGGTGACTCAGCGCTGGCGGCATCCCGATCCCGCCGCCGCCGACGGGTCGCGCCGCCCTGCAGGTGGAGATCGACGCGGTGCTCGTCACTCTCGGTGACGAGCAGTGTGCGGAGGAGCGCTTATTCCCCGACATTACGAGGCATGGTCGCACTTCTTCCGGCAGTGGTACGAATGCGAGCTCACCCAGTACGACGGGCCTCCTCCTCCCGCTAGGAACAACGTCACCGGCCGCCGCCGCTGGTGGAGCGCGCCAGGCCGCACCCTCGAGAATATGCTCGCGCACATCGAGGGTGGGAACTCCCCCGTCCAGAGGATGCCGCCGCCGGTGGCGGCTACCGTGTCGCGCCGGCACGGTAGCTCCTGGATGCCGAGGAGGATGGCGTCGTCCTCCTCCTCGTCTGGGTTGAGGTCGGCGTCCAGGTCCGGTGGATCGGCTCCATCGTCGGCACCAGCCTTCGTCAAGAAGGAGCCGACGTCTCCACCGTCGACCAGAGGGCGCAGCAGCGTTGCCCTCGTCATCCGCGACCATCCTTCATCTCCCTCGCGCGGACGCAAGAGGAAGTCGTCGAAGAAGGAGGCCGCCGCCGTGAACCAGCTCGCCGAGGAGGAGGCCAAGCGCGCCGAGGACGCCACGGTTGACAAGGTACTGACTTGTCAATGCCTACAAGTAGTAGACTAGGGTTTCGTTGGATGTAGAGGGCAAGTAGATCTCGAAGGTTTCAGCCGAAAAGTGCTCGACAATGTAAAAACTAGGGTTTGTTAAACAATGATTCGATACTTTCTTTGTCCCTCGACTCCCCCTTATATAGGAGGTGGAGCCGAGGGATTCGTGATACACAAGTTTACAGAGTCCGGGAGGGTTTCTAATCCATCCCGCAAGATTACAAACAATGACTCCTATTACAACTCTAGCTTTTCTTAATAGTATCTTGGGCTTCCGAATCTTCTTATCCTTCGGGTTGTGGGCCTTCAATAAACCCCAGATACTATCTTCGGCAGGCCCATTGGGGATGCCTATGTCAGTAGCCCCCGAGATTTTGCTTGAATCGCAGAGTTAGGGAAAATCTCCACCTTTATATTTATTCGATAACTCTGAACTTTACCACATATCTTTGCATACGAATTTCTATATTGTTCAGGGATAATGGTAGTTGGGGCTAGTTCATCTGACGGATCAGGTACTAGTTAAGCTTGCTCTAGTGGCAATCCGCAAAAACCTACTTCAAGATCACGGCCCTGGACATGATCTCGGGATACTTGGTGTAAACTTCGACGAGTGCCGCTTAAGGTCTTACCATTCTGTCGAGTCCCAGTCATATTTATCGGGTACCTAACGCGTCCGTTAGGATTTTTCTTCGTATCTATTGATACGGAAAAAGGTAGCAAACCGACATCAGAGACGGCGCCACGCCGCACAGAACGGATCTGGGGTCTTACCTTCGCAAATTTTGCGGCATTCAGAGATTTATTCGCAACTTTGGCGCTCTGAGAATATATTGTCGAGTGCTTATTCGGCTGCTGGAATAGCACATTTTATTGAGTCAACGGATGACTTATATTGCTCTCCCGATGAGAGTATATGTAGAGTTATTTGTATAACTCGAAGTATACTCAGTTCCTCTTTCTTTTTCTTTTTCTCTCTTTTTTATAATTTCATCGGGCACGCGAACAGCGTTCCCGATGGGAGTAGCCCCCGAGGCTACAATCAAGAACTTGTGCTTGAGTGTAGGCTCCACGCCTTATGTCGCTATATTTTTCTCCTGTCGCATAATTTTTCAAATCTATCGGGTGCGCGAACAGCGCTCCCGATGGGAGTAGCCCCCGAGGCTATGAGCAAATACTTGTATTTGATCATAGACTCTCGCCATTTCTATTTTGTCTTTCTCAACTTTTTCATCTTTTGTAAAGTAGCCCCCGAGCATTTGAGCAAATACTTGTATTTGTTCAAAGGCTCTCGAGATAAACCATAATCTTCTGGTGTCGCCGTTCTTGCGAAGCTTCATAGCCGAGATTTTCTTTTACCAAGGTGACATCACTGTGCGATGACAGCCACAACCAATGTATCAGGAAAACGCGAGAACCGCTATCTCTCTGCCTTGTGGGCCCAGAAATCCTATCAATTTGACACGTTGTGTAAGTGGGGGACACACGTCCTCCGCTTTTCCTGGCGCACGTACTGTAGCCGCTGTGCTTTCTCGTCTATATGAAATTACTTTTTACCCCTTGTCCACGTGTACAGCATCTGTCCCGCAAATTCTCAATCCAACGGTGCGTCCGTTCAGCGCACCTCTATATAAAGGCATCGTCTTCCTCCTCTAGTCCTTTCGCTCGCGCCGCATCTCTGCTTCTCCTCTGCAAGATCCTCCTTTGCTCTCGTTGCTTCAAGCGCTCAACCATACTCACACCCTTCGCCATCAAGCTCATTGATGCCGCCTCGCATCCGATTGACTAGGCATAGCACTCCTGAGTCAAAAATGGCCGCCGAAGATCTGGAGTGGGAGAGATCCAAGATCTCTAATCAAGATATGAACCTGCTGAAGAAGCTGGGGTTCACCAAGAAGGAGAACATGCTGCGCTTCCCCAAGGAGGAAAGCTACCCATCACCTCCAATAGAGTATCGGGTCAGTTTTGTCGACCATCTCATCCATGGTCTCTCCCCTCCTATCCACGAATTTCTCCGTGGTCTTCTCTTTGTTTATGGGCTTCAGCTACATCAGCTGACGCCCAATTCCATTCTCCACGTGTCGATCTTTATCACACTGTGCGAGTGCTTCCTCGGAGTCCATCCTAATTGGGCTCTGTGGAAACGCATTTTCTGCATCCGTCGTAATGGTGCCCACGGTGTCGCCTATAACATCGGCAGCGTAGATATCTGTGTTCGCCCTGACGTCGAATACTTCGACGTCAAATTCCCTGATTCTGTCCATGGGTGGCGCAAGAGATGGCTCTATATACATGAAGAGAGCTCTGATTCAACAGAGTACAACATTGTGCCCTTTGACGAGAAAACCAAGATTCTTCGCCGACGATCCTGGGATGCTGAAGCTACCGAAGAAGAGAAATTGGCGACAGAGGCGCTAATGACTCGCATCCGAGAGCTCCAGAACACCCGCGGCAAGGAGCTGTCGGGTATCCAGATCACAACATACTTCCTTAGGATTAGAGTGCAGCCTCTGCAAGCTCGCAAAAATCCCCTTTGGATGTATGCTGGTGATGAGGATGTCGAGAGAATTTCCCAGGACCTTCCTGTGAAGGACTTGGAAAAATTGATCCGAAGGATGTCGAAGTTTAGCAAGAAGGACAGCATTCCTACTTCTTGCCGCGTTGCGCCATATAGTGGCGCCAATCCTCTTCCCAAGGTAATTTTTCCTTTCGGTTGCTATATTGTCTCCTCGAGTTTTATTTTTTGTCGACTACTATCTTGTTGGCTTTTCTGCATAACTTCCCCTTTTTTATCGACACTCTTTCTTTTTTTTATCGACATTCTTTCTTTTTCTCAGAACCATCCCTCTCTCACTTCTCTTCCTCCTCTTCCTGAGGGTGGAGAAGTTGAAGACCGTACCGTTGTCGATGATGACAACCAAGGCCCCTCGTGCCCTGACAGTGAAGTCGCGGGTTCTCACAGATCCGTGGCTTCTTCTGAAAAAGATGCTGATTCTGAAGCCACTATTTCGACACACTCCATTCCTCCTGCTTCTCCAAAGAACAAGAGGAAGAGGAATGAAGTCAAACATTCCGGCACCTCCAAAGCCGAAGAAGCTAATCCTTCGGATGGAAAAACAGCTTTCAATCCATACACCGATGCCCTCGTCAGCTCGTAAGTTACTCCTTACTCTTTACTTTTTTGTTCTTTGATGTTTTTTTATCTTTTTTGCTTCTTACACTGTCGCCATTTTTGTTGTAGTGATGACGAGGAAGAAGAACAACCTATTGACGCGGCTGCTCAAACGAGTACGTTGCGTACTTTAGTTGTGTCCGAAGCTCCTCATGATGGGGAGGAAACTTCGCCTCCTCAGCAAAACGTCGAGCATTTGACTCCACCTGCAAGCCCCCGTGCCCCTTCGCCAAAGAGGCCAAGGGTCGAACCATCCAAGGAACCTATCATGTTCCCTGGTAGCTCTTCGACACCTTCATTAGATGATGTAAGTGTTTCAATCTTCTCTTTTTTGTTCATTTTCCGAGCCTTTCAATACTTTCATCTCTCCTTTGTTTCTTGCGATATGTTATCGAACTTAGACTAGCTGTGTTGACTTCTCTTTGCTTTGGTCCTCTCCTCAGCCTTTAATGAAGGAATTTATCTGTCTTGGTACCCAATTCATTGGGTATCGTGATCATACCAAGAAACTGGAAGGTACTTTTGTTATCCTCCTCCTTTGTTGCATGTACTCCACTATCTTTGTCATAACATTTGATTGTCGCTTTTTTTGACCAGGAGATCTTGCGGAAGCCAATAAGCGTGCTGACGCTCTTGCTACCAAGTTAGAGCAGAGCGAAAAGGCTCGTAAGAAAGCTGAAGCCGATGCTGCCGCTGTCGAAGATCTTCGAAAAAGACTTCATGCCGCGGAAAACTCTTTGAGCGAGAATATAGAACAGCAGACTGCTCGAGAAACAGAAATCCTCGCTCGCCTTGAGTCGCAAAGTCGACGTTTTGTGAGTAAGTGCTTTGACTCCTGCTGTTTTTTCTCGGGTTACTGTATTTTTGGCGAGCATGTTATTTACGAGCTATCCTTTATTTGAATTCAGGGAGAACTCATCAAGACTATGAAGTGGATGGTCCTGAAGGCGACGAACTTCTCGACGCGCTGACTCTTCTTGAAATTCATGGGGATGAAGCACGCGAAGGTCTTGCTGACGCTGAGGGTCCCTCGAAGCTTTTCCCCTACTTCTTCCCGAAAAAAGAGGAGCCCCACACTTTCGTTGCTCTTGCCAAATACTTCAACATGCCGCAAGATCTTGGGCTCAAACTTCGCCAAGAGGGCCTGAAGATTGGAGTGGAAGGCACTATTGCGCTGATCGCGGATAGCCAACAAAACGTCGATTGGACCAAGGTTGGCAACATAAGGGAGATGGAAACGAAGGAATGGCAATCTTTGATTAAAGCTGCCAAGCCTCCCTCCAAACCAATTCTTTCCTTCCTTGGTGTTAAACCAACTCCTGCTCCAAGCACATCCAAGCCGGAGGTCAAGTAGACCACCCTTTCTTTTCCCTTTCTTTTTTCTTCTAATGCTGTCGCTCTAGTAGTTTTAGCGACAACTACTTCAGTAGTCCATTAGGGATCCTTCTTTTGTAATAGCGATGTATATACTTCGAGAATGAATGGAAATCTATCTTTGCTTGATGATTGATATCGAATCTTTTATTTCCAGTTGATTTTTGACAACTATACTGCAACTCCTCATCCTTCCGATGTTTTACCTGCGTCGTCCCGTTCGAAGAAGGCTCCTGTTGCTGTCGAACGTGTTGAAAATTGTTCGAGTAAAAATTCAGCAGAAGACTTGGAAGAACCTCGCCAGCAACTCCAGTCTGTGAAGGAACAATCACTTATGATGATGGAACAATCTCGAAAATCATCCAAGAGGGAAAAGATTGCGCTTAAACAGGCTCAAGATGCCATAGCTGCCAAGGAAGCCGCTGTTTCTGAAGCTGCAAAAGCGACCACTCGAGAAAATTTTATGCTTGATTTGATGATTGAAGCCAGTGCGGATATGTCAGGTATGCTTTTTGCAAACCAAGACTCATGTTTTCCCGCTATTTCTTTTTTGAGATTCTTATGCTGTCGCCAAATAGGTTCCTTTCTCGACGCTGCTGCTGAAGATGAAAGGGTAAACACCAGGACCAACCTCCTTGTTAACCTTTCTCTTGACCACGGTTCTCTTTTCTGGGCCACTCCAGAATGTACCCGACAGATTGTCAGGTTTCAAGACCGCGCCTATCAGGTTCGGGACTTCCTTGATTTCTGCACCAGAACATTGACTTTGGTTTACAAGATGCTATTTCCTCGGAACGATGCGCCCGACACTGTTCTTGGTTGGTTGGATAAATTTCAAGATGCTCCTCGTATCCATCACTTTGTGTGAGCTCAACTGTCTGCCGGTGCCAGGTTTGCTATGATGATGATCAAAATCTGCTATCCCAAGTTTGACATGAGCCAGATTGTTACCAAGTGTTTAGCCAAGATGGCGAAAAGGAAAAGGGATGTTAGCAAGCTTGAGGATCATGTGACTGTGGGGACCCCGGACTAACTGTCCGAAATTCCCTGTTATGTATACAGTTCATGATCCCATGATCAGTGCGCCGTGAACACATAACCGAACTGATATTAAATTACACCACCCATTACAAAGCAGAATAAGAAAATTACAACATGGTCACATGACCAATACTTACATAATAACCTCGAAGGGCCTAACTAAACATCAGAGTAGCATCATCACTTCGGCAGCGCAGTACCCAAGTCATCTGCCATAACCCTACAGGCAACTGACTGGGAAGACATTCCTAGCTCGCATAGACGTCGTCAACTCCTTCTTCATCTGTCGAACTCCTTCAAGTCTGGCCAAGTAAATATCCAGGCACAAAGCCGTGAGTACATTGGAATTGTACTCGCAAACCATCAAGAAAGGTGCTAACAATGCTAACTAAAAGAGACAAGAGAGGAAGAATAGTTTCTCTGGTGGATATAGCATGTGAAAGAGAATTCAGTTTCTCTTGTGGATATAGCATGTGAAGGAGAATTAGTTTCTCTTGTGGATATAGCATGTGAAACAGAATTAGTTTCTCTTGTGGATATAGCATCCCACATCGCAGTTGAAGGGGACACTAAGAGGTTTCTATGACATCTCTATATCTTTATTGAAGAAGATACTTCAAAAGATAGACTACGACATCTCTACATCTTTGTTGAAGAAGATACTTCAAAAGATACCCTATGACATCTATATATATTTGTTGAAGAAGATACTTCAAAAGATTTCCACAACATAAAACAGTAGGATGGGGTAACCCAATTTATTTGTCCTTCCCGACCATCTCCATATGGTCGCCACAACCTTTCCCGTACCCTTCCGGTACTTCAAAACAAGTTCTTTCCTTTCATTTGCCAAACCATTTTGTAAACCAAAACTCATCAGGCTAAGCAACAGCCATTCCAACCGTCCATGACCGCGGACGCGGCTATTCGAATAGATTTTACTCTGCAGAGTTTGCACACTTTCCCCACCTCTATCCGGATACCTATCGTGTGGGCATCATCCCCGCATAACAACATATGCCACGACGGATACCCGAACATAGCCTTTCGCCCATTCGACTTAGCAAGAGGTTCTACCCTATGGAGTATGTACCTCCCCGGCACCGTGGCAGCTCACCTCCCTTTGAGCGTGGCTCCACCGCCAAGCCAGGAGACCCATAGTGTCTTCCGGACGGGATAGCCCCGAAGGTCTCCCGTTATACTATTGTCCCAACCATGACAACCCGGACTCGGGGGTAACCGTACCCTTGTATAGTTGTGCGGTGCCTCATGCTAAGAAGAACAAACGTCAAGCTAAGCTCTGTGCCCACGTTGGAGTAGCTGTGGTTGCGCGGGTTAATTGTCACGGGTGAATACTTAGACGCCAAAGTTTTCATAAACAAGATTCTCTTTCCAACCATCTTTGCCAAGATCCTTTTCTTTCATAAACACACACTTAGCTAAGTCCAACTCACCCAAGGTTTTTCAAAAGTTCTTTTCAACAAGGTATTTTTCCAAGGGGTTCCCAACCTATAGTTTCTTGTAAGAACGAGACAACAATGGCATGATGCTAGCCATCATACCATTAAGGAGGTGATAAATGAGGTGTCAAGGGGATCATACATACTTAGGATAAGCATGTGTAGGGACAATATAAGTAGGATGATTAAACAAGGGTCATGATGTTAATCATCGTACCACTAAGAAGATGATAATATAGGCGGTCAAAGGGGGGGCATACATGCTTAGGGTAAGCATGCATAAGATCAACAAGGGGTTCAACATACTCGAGAGTAAGTATGCAGAACATCAACAAGGGTGCAACATACTTGAGAGTAAGTATGTATAGCATCAACAAGAGGTTCGGCCCACTTGGGAGTAAGTATGCATAGCATAACTCAAAGTAGAAGATATAACAAGGGCACGATACTAAGTATCATACCACGAAGGGGTGCAAAAAGGGTGTCGAGAGGTCGACACACTCAAGGTAAGTGGGCATACCCATCACACTTAGAGGGTACACCGAGATCATGATGATGACAACCACCATGTCACTAAAGGGGGTTGTCGGTGAGGTGCCAAAGAGACTAAACATGCTCACGGTGAGCATGCTCCAACAACAAAAGTAGAAACAACACAAGATAGATTGAGAGACAATAATAACAACAAAGTAACCACAGTATGTGATTCAACATTTAGAGATCAAGAGATGGATTGCCTTGGTTGGCTTATTTGTCCCTGGACTTCTTCAACTCCATCAAAAGAATTCCAACAATATAAATAAAAACCTTGTCCAATCCACTTCTTCTTCTTCTCTGTAATTGTTCGCATCTATCGCCGGAAAATATAAAAGGAACACAATCAAACACATTGCACCAACAAAACAATAAGCAACAAGCATCAATCAAAAACTAACCACTCTACTAAGTCTAACATATTAAGGACATATAGATACTACAAAGCATCTAGAAGAAACGCCATTTTATTTACCTAATAAAGGTATGAGAGTACCATGATTAGCAATTGCCTCTCTCGGTTATCACCATGGCATAAACCAAATAACCCCTGGTAGATAACATCATAAAGAGGACAAGTGCATTAGTTTGGCATCACAAACGTTCATATTATAATTTGAAACATTTTTGGAAAAGCGGGAAATCATTCTCTCTATTTTATAAAGCTTACATAACACTACACAAGAATAGTAAGTAAACAATATTCCACATCATTGGAAAACTTAAGCCAACAATAGAACTAAGGTTAAGTTGCAGAGGTTTTGTTTTGCAAGGATAAAACATTGGTTGACCAATTTTTAATGCAAAGAGGTGGTTAAGGTTTCCAAATAAACCAACAAGTTTTGCTACAACAACCCATGTCACACATACACATTACTAACAGTAACAAAAATGCATGAACAGAGACTAACACTATTTTTCCTAGATGGCAAGTACTAATACAAGACTAACCCAATTGGATTCACTCAAAAATATTAAACCTACAAATTTAGGAATTTGTTTGAATCTGACTGTACAGAAAACAAGATCTGTAAGCCATAAATCGTAGAAAAATCCTAAAAATATGGGACCACTGGTGTTTGAAAGGTATTTAAACAGAGAGGCATACACAATTGGATTTGGGTTAAAATTGTTTCTGAAACTCTCACAAATGGATTGACAAGATTACTGCATGTCTATACCATTTGCTTTACCTCTAGAGTTACAGAACAAATAAAGGTTTGAAACTTGTTTGAGATGATTAAGAAAACATTCCGTAGTCCTACGTAACTGGAATCACTCAATTAGGTTGAAAAATGGATTTTTGGTGATTTAAAAGCTACCGACCATGTCTCGTGAACACACGTAACAAGTTTAATTCACCACAAATCGTACACGACTCATAAAATGAGGTCATCTGCATCGGAAAGGTATTGAAAAGATGGTTCTTACCCAATTTGTTTCATTCAAAAATTCGTTCCAAGCTCCTGGTTTAATTCGACAAAGCCAGATCTGTCCAGATCTTGATCTGTGAACCATTTCAGTTTCAGGAGTTCAATCGAAGTGAAACCACCGCCAAAATGAAGCTATTGAAGAGGGGTTTCACCCGCAGTTGAGTTTGCTCAAAAAGGTTTTCTAAGACGGAACAAATCTAACAAACAGTTAATCTGCATGTTTCCAGAACTTTATTTACCAGGGAGAATCTGTAACGAATTTTAGGATGAGACCAACGCCAAGTTGTAGATCTTTTGAATACCTATCCGTGGAACTTTGAATCACTCGATTTGGATCTGCACACGAGATTTGGTAGATTTTACAAGTTCGTACCAGAATCTGAAATAGCAAGATAGCAGAAATTACTGCAGCGATTTGGACGAACTTTGCTCAAGAACTTCAGATCTGAGGATTGCTCAAGCTTCTCCATGCTTGGACCAACATGCACCTGCATCAAGATCCAATCTTAGCAAAGAGGAAGAAGAAGAGGAGATTAAACCATCTAGGGTTGGGGAGAAGATGGAGAGGGAGGCTCTCATGGTGAGGAGGAGCTTGAGGGAGGAGGGGAGCTTCATCTTGGTGGATATTCATGGCCATGGCCCGCCATGGTTGCTAGGAGGAGCAGCAGCTCGTGGTGGAGGGCAGGGGGAGAGTGTGAGGGAGTGGAGAGTGAGAAAAATGAGCAAAGGGGAGGTGGAGTGGCCGGCCAACCTCCTTATAAAGAGGGAGGATGGTGGCTGCCTCCTTCTTTGATTGGCTATGGTGGGTGGCTGCCCATTTATTTGTTGGGGTAGTTGGGAGTCAAGGCTTGCAAGAGAAGAAAGTGAGGAGGAAATGGCTGGCCAAAATTTGAATGCATACCCAAATTGGCCGGCTACAATCTTGCCAAACAAGTGAACAATGAGAAAGGTGCACAACATTCATGTGTATAGACCAAGGCATGATATTGAGAAGATAATATCAATGAGTGACTTTGATGATGATAAAAGATAGGGGTAGATACATATAGATAAAAAGGAGTATGAAGGTGACATAAATCTTCAATTCATGAGGTCAAGGTAGTGATGGAAAAGAATAGAGGATCGAGATGGGTATGATGAAATATAACTTGTTCTTCAAATAAGAGGTCAATTGGGAGGGTTTAGTTGAAGGGAGTCCAATAGAAAGTATCAAGAGATCATCTACTTGATCAAGAGTTGGAGGATGAAGGAACATTATGGGGTAGATCGAGAGATGTACACAAGATGTGCAAGAGTTGTCATTTGAAATAGAACTTGTTTGAAAAGTATTTGAAACACCTCAATTGTCTAGGGACAATTGGGAATGAACTCAAGTGGAATGGAATTTGAAAATGTTGAGAGAACTAATTGGAACATAGGAGTTTAAAATGTTCTATTTACTTCCTCAAGTAAAGTAGAGTTTTCTCAAATGTAAAATAAGCAAGAGGAAAAACAAGAAATGGTATAGGTATCATAAACAAGCCTTTTGCTGAAAAGAAAGTAAGATAGAAAATAATGTTTTAGGAATCAGTACTTGGCAGAAATGAGATGAAAAACAAAACCCATTTTAGTTCCTTGTTTTCTTTGAAGAAATATTTTGAGAAGCTTTAATAAAACTAGAAGTGGTTTTGTGGTCAAAACCAGAGAAGGAAACAGTAGGGTTTTGAGAAAGAGAACTAATTTAGGGAGAAGTGTTCTCAAGGGTAGATGATGGCTACAAAATATATCCATCATTCCCACTCTTGGTTTTGTGAATATAAACTTGGATGAAAACAAAAACAAGAGGTAAAAGAGGAAGAAGTGATCTGGTGCTAGAACATGGGATAGGATACCAGATCAAGTTGAATATATGAGTTGCAAGGATTGACTGAGACATGCAGGACGTGGAGATTGAAGAGGGTGTTGCATAGATGGGATCCATGCCTTGAAGTCAACAATAACAGTTGTGGGTGCTTAGAGAATCAATCGCCAAAGTCTGGACATTTTAAGACTGTCAACACAGAAGGTCGACATGGCCTCAAAACCAACAAGGATGAGTGGGTATAAGAGAGGAATGTAGCTAGGGTAGACGATCCCAAGTTTTGAATTAAGGATGATTGAGCTATCTTGTACCACAAAGAGAAAAATCAAGATGGCACACTCATGTTGTCATCAGGAGAGAGGTTTGATGTAGTAAGAAGGAAAACAATTTTTCCTAAGTCACACATGTGTTTTATTAGGTGAGTTGTTTGGCTGACCACTAGAGGTGTTGTTCTATGAGGTAGCTCAAGACAAAACTCAACAAGTAAATCAAGACAAAACATCTACCAACAGATCAAAGCAATTCATCATAACAAACAGATCAAGCAACTCATCCAATTAGTTTATAGAAAAAGTTTTTGTTCCCCCCTAATTTTTGCACTAAGGACAATAAATCAAGGTTTCAAAATTGGGGTGTGACAGACTCTTCCACCCTTAAAATAATCTCGTCCCGAGATTACTAAGCGTAGAACTAGAGGGGTTGTAAAGTTCAACTAAAGTTAGACTACATTCTTCTGTAGATGCACCATTGTTGAGATGGTCGTGGCTTCATCTTCTGGGAGGCATGATGGATTCCTGCCGATGGCGAGCTTCATGAAGAGGTTGACTACTCCATGTAGGTGTTAGACCTGAAACTTCTAAGCGATCCTAGCGGGGATTCGAGATTAGTGCACTCCAGCGGTGCTCTAGTAGGGTTGAAAACCTTTTAGAGTTAGCTTGATTTTAGTGGAAGACAAAGTCTTCCACCCTTAAAATTGTTTATCAGGGAGGGGCGTTAAAAACTGTAAGCTTCGGCCACGGGTCTTGTCGGGCGATTCTTGGAGAAGCCACTGATCCCTCGTCTTGAGTCGAACATCTTCAGAGAGCGTTGTGTAGTCCACGACTTCGAGGGGAGTTAGTGCAATCCCACGTTTTCAACGGTGTTTTTAGAAAGGTTTAAAATTCTAGGGTTAGCTCCAACTTTTAGTGGAAGACGGAGTCTTCCACCCTTAAGATTTTTCATCGGGTTCTCGGAAAAACTCAGAGCTTCTGCCTTGTGGTTCTGCCTGGGGCTTCTGAAGAAGTCATCGATCTTCCGTATTCAGTTGAAGAACCTTCAGGGGCGACGTGCAGACCACAACTTCAAGAGGCACTCATGGTGTTAACTAAACCGTTTGGGACATGCGATGAGTTAGTAAGTCGACGAAACGCCTGGTTGGTATCTATTTGAAGCACCAATAGAGGTCGTCGAAGACAATCTTCAGCTTGAAGGTCGATGCTGACTTCTACCAGCTAAGAAGTTAGCGGGTAACTACGCCTAAACTCTTGAGTCTTGAAGTATCTTCAGGAGCTTCACTTGATGAGGACCTGATGAACCATGTGATGAAGCTTGGCTTTGACGCTATTGTTCACTCAGCTCGTTAGACGGTGTGTTAGTGGGTGGTTTTCAAAAAGATATCCTCGAGGTTAGCGCGATTATACTCCAAGGTTAGACCAAGTTAGTATGTCTTCTCGCAGAGGTGTAGTCACTTATGAAGGTGCGGGCTTCTGCCTTCTTGGCGTAGTAGAGATGCTCCAGCTGATCTTGAAAGTAGTCGGCGTGGATAGGGGTCGCAGGTTAGTTTCTCCGACGGTTGAGAATCGATGGTTAACAGAGTTAACTTATCCAGTAACTAGCAGTTAGTATTCTAACGGCGTGGTTGATGAGGGTAAAAACATCTTAGGGAGGCTGTCTAAGCTAGGTTATCACACCGAGGGTGTTTTTTCAAACCGAAGGATCAAGACAATCATGCACACAACAAACAGATAAAAACACTCAAGGCGGCATACTAGGAAACAACAAGCAATCATCACACCAACCATGATACTCTAAGTAGACAAAAATTCCTAATGCGCGGGGGTAGCTCAATCAAAATGATTGAGTTTGTCCTATCCATCCTATAGGTTTAGGGCTGGTCACATATGTTGATGTCTTCATACCGCCGGCATCGGCTTCGATAAGGACTTTCGAAGCAGTTGGTGGTGAAGCAGGCCTGGTGTTGAGTCATCCGATGTTGAGGCGGAGGCTGAAACTGTGCAGAATCTTCTAGTCTCGACATCCCGGGAACGTGAGGTCTTCGAAGAGGTAGCTGTTGAGGTGCTCCCGAAGTCGAGCATCTTCTCGTGGCTGGCCTAAAAATTACTAGTCAAGAACCGAGGACTTGATCCCGGACGACTGCAAAAAGTGCAAGTCCATGGAGGAACAAGGTCAGCTCCTTGACATACTTTGGTGACAACCAAAGACATGATCTTATTATTCTTTTATGTGCACACTAAGTCGGCCTCCAATCTTCAATAGCTGCTGTTGGAGATATGTGAGACTTCATAAAAGGTTAATCCATCTTCGACTTCGAGTCTCCGATCTGAGTCGGGGACATCGTCCAATATGTTTGAAGTGGAGGAGACAATAGAGTAAGAATTTTCAGAACTCCTTTATAAAGCGGAGAGACAAGAATTTAGAAGTTTTGAAGAAATAAGAGGAGTAGAAGCTATGCTTCCGACTAAAGAAAGAATTTTGTTTCGTAAATAGTTTTTCCCAAGTACTTATTTCCTAACTAACGTCCATGCTAACTAAGGTCTCCTACAGTCAGGATAGCTCTGATACCAGCTCTATGGGGACCCCGGACTAGCTGTCCGAAATTCCCTGTTATGTATACAGTTCACGATCCCATGATCAGTGCGCCGTGAACACATAACCGAACTGATATCAAATTACACCATCCATTACAAAGCGGAATAAGAAAATTACAACATGGTCACATGACCAATACTTACATAATAGCCTCGAAGGGCCTAACTAAACATCGAGTAGCATCATCACTTCGGCAGCGCTAGTACCCAAGTCATCCGCCATAACCCTACGAGCAATCGATCGGGAAGACGTTCCTAGCTCGCATAGACGTCGTCAACTCCTTCTTCATCCGTCGAACTCCTTCAAGTCCGGCCAAGTAAATAGCCAGGGACAAAGCCGTGAGTACATTGGAATTGTACTCGCAAACCATCAAGAAAGGTGCTAACAACGCTAACTAAAAGAGACAAGAGAGGAAGAATAGTTTCTATAGCATGTGAAAGAGAATTCAATTTCTCTTGTGGATATAGCATGTGAAAGAGAATTAGTTTCTCTTGTGGATATAGCATGTGAAAGAGAATTAGTTTCTCTTGTGGATATAGCATCCCACATCGCAGATTGAAGGGGACACTAAGAGGTTTCTATGACATCTCTATATCTTTATTGAAGAAGATACTTCAAAATATAGACTACGACATCTCTACATCTTTGTTGAAGAAGATACTTCAAAAGATACCCTATGACATCTATATATCTTTGTTGAAGAAGATACTTCAAAAGATTTCCACGACATAAAACAGTAGGATGGGGTAACCCAATTTATTTGTCCTTCCCGACCATCTCCATATGGTCGTCACAACCTTTCCGCACCCTTCCGGTACTTCAAAACAAGTTCTTTCCTTTCATTTGCCAAACCATTTTTGTAAACCAAAACTCAT
>NC_061513.1:90434743-90454167 GCF_022539505.1 Lolium rigidum
CGGAATTGCTGCAATGGAAGGCAGAGAATGGTACTTCTGACAAGGGGTTTGAAAAATTGCTGAAAATAATAAAGAAGATGCTTTCAGGGGAGAACGTATTGCCCTCTAGTACGTACGAAGCAAAGAAGGTTGTCCGCCCTCTAGGATTACAGGTGCAGAAGATACATGCATGCATCAATGACTGCATCCTCTACCGCGAGGAGTACGAGAATTTGAATGCATGCCCGGTATGTAGTGCATTGAGGTATAAGATCAGGCGAGATGACCTTGGCGATGTTGAGGGCGAATCCACCCCCGAGAAGAGGGTTCCCGCGAAGGTGATGTGGTATGCTCCTATAATTCCACGGTTGAAACGTTTGTTCCAAAACAAAGAGCATGCCAAGTTGTTGCGATGGCACAAAGAGGACCGTAAGAAAGATTTGATGCCGAGACACCCCGCCGATGGGTCGCAAGTGGAGAAAAATCGACAGAGAGTTCAAGTCATTTTCAGATGACGCAAGGAACTTAAGATTTGGTCTAAGTACCGATGACTTTAATCCTTTCGGTGAGCAGAGCTCCAGCCATAGCACCTGGCCGTTGACTCTATGTATCTATAACCTTCCTCCTTGGTTGTGCATGAAGCGGAAGTTCATTATGATGCCAGGTGCTCATCCAGGGCCCGAGGCAACCCGGCAACGACATTGATGTGTACCCGAGGCCGTTGGTTGAAGAACTTTTAGCGCTTGTGGCGTGACGAAGGTGTACCTGTGTGGGATGAGCACGAACAAAAGGAATTTAACCTACGGGCGTTGTTGTTTGTAACCATCAATGATTGGCCTGCTCTTAGTAACATTTCAGGGCAGTCAAACAAGGGATACAACGCATGCACACACTATTTAGGTGAGACTGACACTATATATTTAGGAAACAAGAATGTGTACCTAGGGCATCGTCGATTTCTTCCAAAACAACATCACGTAAGAAAGAGAGGAAAGCATTTCGGAGGTGAGGCAGATAACCGGACGAAGCCTACCCGCCCTCATCGGGGAAGTTATATATGATATGGTCAAGGATTTAAAAGTGATCTTTGGAAAGGGTCCCGCGGACAATCTGTTCCGAATGTTGATGGACATGTACCCATGTGGAAGAAGAAGTCGATATTTTGGGAGCTACCCTACTGGAAATTCTTAGAGGTTCACTCGCAATCGACGTGATGCACGTGACGAAAGATCTTTGCGTGAACCTGCTAAACTTCTTGGGCGTGTATGGGAAGACAAAAGATACACCGGATGCACGGCAGGACCAGCAAAGTATCCACGAAGGAAGCAACCTGAATCCAGAGAAGTATCAAGGTCCTGCCAGCTACGCTCTTACCAAAGAAGAGAAGGAGATATTTTTTGAAGTCCTGAGTAGCATCAAGGTCCCGTCTGGCTTCTCGTCGAATATAAAGGGAATAATAAACATGTCCGAGAAAAAGTTTCAAAACCTAAAGTCTCATGACCGCCACGTGATTATGACACAATTACTTCCGGTTGCATTGAGGGGGCTTCTGCTGGAAAATGTTCGAGTACCCATTGTGAAGCTATGTGCTTTCCTCAATGCAATTTCTCGAAGGTGATCAATCCACTTACTCTACAAAATTTACGTAAGGATGTGGTCCAATGTCTAGTCAGCTTCGAGTTGGTGTTCCCACCATCCTTCTTCAATATTATGACACATCTCCTAGTTCACCCGGTCGAAGAGATTGGCGTTCTCGGTCCCGTATTTCTACACAACATGTTCCCCTTTGAGAGATTCATGGGAGTCTTAAAGAAGTATGTTCATAACCGTGCTAGGCCGAAGGAAGCATCTCCAAGGGCTATGGAACAGAGGAGGTCATTGAGTTTTGTGTTGACTTTATTCCCGACCTTAAGCCGATCGGTGTTCCCGGATCACGCTATGAGGGGAGACTCGCGTGGAAAAGGCACGCTAGGAAAGAAAGCAATAACGTGTATGGACGGACATTCTTTCACTCAAGCACACTACACAGCTTCTACATAATTCCATCTTGGTGGCTCCGTACAAAGAGGAACACAAGGATATCTTACGCTCTAAATACCCGGAGGAACGTGAAGATTGGATTGATGGAGAACACATGAAGACTTTCGGCGGTTGGTTGCAAACACGTCTCATGAATGCCACTGATGACGAGCAGCTATACTTGTTGGCCAAGCAACCATCTTCGACTATATCGACTTTTCAAGGGTACGAGATTAATGGGAACACATTTTACACGTTCGCCCAAGATAAAAAGAGCACCAACCAAAACAGTGGTGTCCGCTTTGATGCGAGCAGATGACAATGGGAAGAAGGTCACATATTATGGGTACATAGAGGAGATATGGGAACTTGAATATGGACCTAATTTCAAGGTCCCTTTGTTCCGGTGCAAATGGTTCAACTCCGAAAGACGGGGCACAGTGTAGACCCGCAATGACGGAATGACTACAAGTGGATCTCAAGAATCTAGGGTACGACACCGAACCATTCGTCCTAGCCAGTGAAGTGGCTCAGGTTTTTTATGTGAAGGACATGTCTAGCAAATCGAAGAAAAGAAAAGAAAGGCAAGAGGACACATCATACGATGAGCCAAAGCGGCACATAGTTCTTTCAGGAAAAGAAACATCGTGGGAGTAGAGGACAGGACGTACATGTCGAAGATTATAATAAGTTTGATGATATTCCACCCTTCAAGGTGAAAACTGACCCAAGCATCATCTTAAATAATGAAGATTGTCCATGGTTGCGTCGCAGATGAAGAAAGGGAAACAGACGAAGAAAACTCGGAAAACTAGCTACATAGGGATCATAACTTGTGTATCTCAATATGGAAATCACTTTTGTGTAATGATGTTAACAATGGAGCTTTCACGGGCTTGCATGGAAATTTTTCCAAGGCGGAACTTCCGAATATGCCATATATAGGGCATGTGCACCAAGGGCATATTCGAGAAGTTCCGCCACGGGAGATTTCCCTATCCTTCCACAACATTGTTAGAGGAGATGGAGTCTTTCACGGGCTTCCAGGGAAATTTTTACGAGGCGGAACTTCCGAAGATGCCATAAGTCGTGTGCACCAAGGGCATCTTCGAGAAGTTCCGCCACGGGAGATTTCCCAACCCTTTCCTCCATCCATGGGGATGAAACTCTCCATCCATGTTGGCTTGTTGAGCTGCTTGCCATGGCGATGCTCCTTTTATAGGCACGACGCCGCTTCTACTTTGTCTTCTTCCTTCGACAGGGTGTCGTGCGCTACATGCTTTATCTCATCGAGCAGGGCGCCCTTATCATGCCGACAGCTTTAGTACCGGTTGCGCCCACCAGCCGGTACTAAAGGTTACCCACGCGTCCTTATCCCACCGACAGCCTTTGTTACATGACGTAAAACCACCTTTAGTACCGGTTGCACCCACCAGCCGGTACTAAAGGTTACCCACGCGTCCTTATCCCACCGACAGCTTTGTTACATGACCGAAAACCACCTTTAGTACCGGTTGCACCCACCAGCCGGTACTAAAGGTTACCCACGCGTCCTTATCCCACCGACAGCTTTGTTACATGACAGAAAACCACCTTTAGTACCGGTTGCACCCACCAGCCGGTACTAAAGGGTTTCCCGCCTATTTTTTCACCGGTTTCCGCCTCCGTCATCCCGCCATTTTTTCACTATATATATGTAGGCTTGGCCTCCATTTACATATCACATCTAGACTCATATCTGCAAACCTCATCATTCTCTCCCATGGCTTCCATCGTATATCTAACCCCCGGGAGGCGGAGGCGCTTTGCGCCTCGAACTACCCCTCGCCCGCCGGGCTACCGCGTCCCGACCGGGCTGGTTGCTAAGCGTCGGAGGCGTACCGGTCCCTCCAGTCCCTCTAGGTGTGGCGCGCGAGATGGCCATCACGAACCACTACTACTTCGAGCTCACGCCGGAGCAGCGGAGGAATCCCCGATGGCATCCCGACTACGGCCCGACTTGGGAAAGCTTCTTCATCAATCGGCGTGAGAGGGCGCTTGCCGTGCACGAGGAGGGCGGCCCGCCTCCTTCGAACTTCAACGAGGCCGGCCGTCGGCCGTGGTGGCGCGGCCGGACTCTCCAGGGCGTCATGGCCTACCGTGGCCCCCGCCTGCGCTACCCTCGGTCCCAGCCCCACGCGTGCTCTCCCGCCGAGGTTCGACTACCGAGACCCCGATGCCGCCGACGATGATGACGGCGACTACGACGACTACAGAGTGGCGAGTACTATAGGGCTAGGCACGAGTATGACCGAATGACTCCAACAATCAAATCTGGCCATGTATCTTAATTTTCAGTTGAGCTACTTTTAATTCGAGTTCAATCGTAACAAAATTGTATTCCCACCCTTTCTTTCTCGCCTTTTTTCTCCCACGCGCGGCATCGTGACGGGCAAGTTTCCCGCGTGACGTCGGGGCGGGAAACTTTCCCGCGCGGACGGCGTCGTGGCGGGAGCAAAGAAAAGAAATAGAAAAGAAAAAGAAAAGAAAAGGAAAAAATAAATAGAAAATAAAAGAAAAGGAAACAGGAAAAGAAAAGAAAAGAAAAAGAAAAGAAAAGGAAAAAATAAATAGAAAATAAATAGAAAAGAAAAAGAAAAGCAAAAGAAAAAATAAATAGAAAAGCAATAGAAAAAATAAATAAAAAAGAAATAGAAAAGAAAATAAATAGAAAAGAAAAGCAATAGAAAATAATAAATAGAAAAGAAAAGAAAAAATAAAAGCAATAGAAAATATAAATAGAAAAGAAAAGAAAAGAAAATAATAAATAGAAAATAAATAGAAAAGAAATGAAAAGAAAAGAAACAGAGAAGAAAAAATAAACAGAAAAGAAAAAGAAAAGAAAAGAAAAGAAAAGAAAATAATAAATAGAAAAGAAAAGAAAAAATAAAAGCAATAGAAAATATAAATAGAAAAGAAAAGAAAAGAAAAGAAAATAATAAATAGAAAATAAATAGAAAAGGAAAGAAAAGAAAAGAAAAGAAACAGAGAAGAAAAAATAAACAGAAAAGAAAAAGAAAAGAAAAAGAAACAGCAAAAGAAAAGAAAACAGAAAAACAAAAAAAGAAAAACAAAAAAAAAACCTTTGGCACCGGTTGGTGCCACCAACCGGTACGAAAGGCCTTTCGTACCGGTTGGTGGCACCAACCGGTGCCAAAGGTCCTCCCCATCACTTACCTTAGCCGCGCGCGGCGAAGACGCCCAAATCACTTACCAAATTTACGCACAGATGATGGCGTGTAACTCACACGTTCGTTGGGAACCCCAAGAGGAAGGTATGATGCGCACAGTAGCAAGTTTTCCCTCAGAAAGAAACCAAGGTTTAATCGAACCAGTAGGAGCCAAGAAGCACGTTGAAGGTTGATGGTCGCGAAATGTGATGCGGCGCAACACCAGGGATTCCGGCGCCAACGCGGAACCTCGCACAACACAACCCAAGTACTTTGTCCCAACGAAACAGTGAGGTTGTCAATCTCACCGGCTTGCGGTAACAAAGGATTAAGCGTATCGAGTGGAAGATGTTTGTTTGCAAGAAAATAGTAAAACACAATTGCAGTAGAATTTATGCTATGTAAAGAATAGGACCGGGGTCCACAGTTCACTAGAGGTGTCTCTCCCATAAGATAAAAGCATGTTGGGTGAACAAATTACAGTCGGGCAATTGACAAATAGAGAAAGGCATAACAATGCATATACATGATATGATAAATATAGTGAGATTTAATTGGGCATTACGACAAAGTACATAGACCGCCATCCAACCGCATCTATGCCTAAAAAGTCCACCTTCAAAGTTATCATCCGAACCCCATTCAGTATTAAGTTGCTAAGCAACAGTACAATTGCATTAAGTATGGTGCGTAATGTAATCAACAACTACATCCTTAGACATAGAATCAATGTTTTATCCCTAGTGGCAACAAGCACATCCACAACCTTAGAACTTTCCGTCACTATCCCCAGATTAAATGGAGGCATGAACCCACTATCGAGCATAAATACTCCCTCTTGGAGTTAAGAGCAAAAACTTGGCCAGAGCCTCTACTAATAACGGAGAGCATGCAAGATCATAAACAACACATAAACAATAGATTGATAATCACCATAATCATAGTACTCTCTATCCATCGGATCCCGACAAACACAACATATAGAATTACATATAGATGATCTTGATCATGCTAGGCAGCTCACAAGATCCAACAATGAAGCACAACAAGGAGAAGACGACCATCTAGCTACTGCTATGGACCCATGGTCCAGGGGTGAACTACTCACTCATCACTCCGGAGGCGATCATGGCGATGAAGAGTCCTCCGGGAGATGAATCCCCTCTCCGGCAGGGTGCCGGAGGCGATCTCCCGAATCCCCCGAGATGGGATTCGCGGCGGCGGCGTCTCCGGAAGGTTTTCCGTATCGTGGCTCTCGGCATCGGGGGTTTCGCGACGGAGACTTTAAGTAGGCGGAAGGGCAACGCGGGGGCCACACGAGGTGCCCAGGGGTAGGGCCGCGCGGCCGTGGCCCGGGCCGCGCCGCCCTGTCCCCCGGCTGCCTCGTGGCCCCACTTCGTTATCTCTTCGGTCTTCCGGAAGCTTCGTGCAAAAATAGGACCCCGGGCGAAAGTTTCGTCCAATTCCGAGAATATTTCCTTACTAGGATTTCTGAAACCAAAAACAGCAGAAAACAAAGAATCGGCTCTTCGGCATCTTGTTAATAGGTTAGTTCCGGAAAATGCATAAATATGACATATAATGTGCATAAAACATGTAGGTATCATCAATAAAGTAGCATGGAACATAAGAAATTATCGATACGTTGGAGACGTATCAGCATCCCCAAGCTTAGTTCTCGCTCGTCCCGAGCAGTGTAAAACGATAACAAAGATAATTTCGAAGTGACATGCCATCATAATCTTGATCATACTATTTGTAAACATATGTAATGAATGCAGCGATCAAAACAAAGGTAATGACATGAGTAAACAAGCTGAATCATAAAGCAAAGACTTTTCATGAATAGTACTTCAAGACAAGCATCAATAAGTCTTGCATAAGAGTTAACTCATAAAGCAATAAATCAAACTAAAGGTGTTGAAGCAACACAAAGGAAGATTAAGTTTCAGCGGTTGCTTTCAACTTGTAACATGTATATCTCATGGATATTGTCAACATAAAGTAATATAACAAGTGCAATATGCAAGTATGTAGGAATCAATGCACAGCTCACACAAGTGTTTGCTTCTTAAGGTGGAAGGAGATAGGTAAACCGACTCAACAATAAAAGTAAAAGAATGGTCCTTCAAAGAGGAAAGCATCGATTGCTGTATTTGTGCTAGAGCTTTTATTTTGAAAACATGAAACAATTTTGTCAACGGTAGTAATAAAGCATATGAGTTATGTAAATTATATCTTACAAGTTGCAAGCCTCATGCATAGTATACTAATAGTGCCCGCACCTCGTCCTACTTAGCTTGGACTACCGGATCTTCGCATGCCATGTTTCAACCAAGTGTCACAAAGGGGTACCTCCATGCCGCCTGTACAAAGGTCTAAGGAGAATGCTCGCATTTTGGATTTCTTGCTTTTGATTATTCTCAACTTAGACATCCATACCGGGACAACATGGACAACAGATAATGGACTCCTCTTAAATGCATAAGCATGTAGCAATGATTATTATTCTCATATGAGATTGAGGATATATGTCCAAAACTGAAACTTCAACCATGATTCATGGCTTTAGTTAGCGGCCCAATGTTCTTCTCTAACAATTTTGCATGCTCCAACCACTAAAATGATAGATCCTTCAGTACAAGACGGACATGCATAGCAACTCACATGATATTCAACAATAGTTGATGGCGTTCCCTGTAAGCATGGTTATCGCACAGCAAGCAACTTAATAAAAGATAAAGTGCATAAATACATATTCAATACTACGATAGTTTTTAAGGCTATTTTGTCCCATGAGCTATATATTGCAAAGGTGAATGATGGAATTTTAAAGGTAGCACTCAAGCAATTTAGTTTGGAATGGCGGAGAAATACCATGTAGTAGGTAGGTATGGTGGACACAAATGGCATAGTAGTTGGCTCAAGGATTTTGGATGCATGAGAAGTATTCCCTCTCGATACAAGGTTTAGGCTAGCAAGGTTATTTGAAGCAAACTCAAGGATGAACAAGTGCAGCTAGACTCACATAAAAGACATATTGTAAACATTATAAGACTCTACACCGTCTTCCTTGTTGTTCAAAACTCAATACTAGATATTATCTAGACCTTAGAGAGACCAAATATGCAAATCAAATTTTAGCAAGCTCTATGTATTTCTTCATTAATGGGTGCAAAGAATATGATGCAAGAGCTTAAACATGAGCACAACAATTGCCAAGTATCACGTTATCCAAGATATTTTAGAATTACTACATGTAGCATTTTCCAATTCCAACCATATAACAATTTAACGAAGAAGAAACTTCGCCATGAACATTATGAGTAAAGCCTAAGGACACATGTGTCCATATGCAACAGCGGAGCGTGTCTCTCTCCCACAAAGTGAATGCTAGGATCCATCTTATTCAAACAAAACAAAAACAAAAACAAACCGACGCTCCAAGTAAAGAACACAAGATGTGATTGAATAAAAATATAGTTTCAGGGGAGGAACCTCGATGATATTGTCGATGAAGAAGGGGATGCCTTGGGCATCCCCAAGCTTAGACGCTTGAGTCTTCTTAGAATATGCAGGGGTGAACCACGGGGCATCCCCAAGCTTAGAGCTTTCACTCCTCTTGATCATAGTATATCATACTCCTCTCTTGACCCTTGAAAACTTCCTTCACACCAAACTTCAAGCAAACTCATTAGAGGGTTAGTGCACAATTAATAATTCACATGTTCAGAGGTGGCACAATCATTCTTTTCACTTCTGGACATTGCATAATGCTACTGGACATTAATGGATCAAAGAAATAAATCCAACATAGCAAAAGAGGCAATGCGAAATAAAAGGCAGAATCTGTCAAAAACAGAACAGTCCGTAAAGATGAATTTAAAGCTGGCACCATACTTGCTCAAATGGAAAAACTCATAACTAATGAAAGTTGCGTACATATCTGAGGATCACGCTCGTAAATTGGCAGATGTTTTCGAATTTTCTACAGAGAACTGTGCCCAGATTCGTGACAGACAGCAATGCTGTTTCTACGCAGCGATCCCAAATATAACATCAACTTTGACATAGAAACTTTACTTGGCACAAAAACATGATAAGGAGAGGTTGCTACAGTAGTAAACAACTTCCAAGACTCAACAAAACAAAAAATTGCTGTAGTAAAAACATGGGATGTCTCCCATAAGCGCTTTTCTTTAACGCCTTTCAGCCTAGGCGCGTAAAGTGCAAATCAAGTAACATCGAGAGTAGAAGCATCAACATCATAACTTGTTCTAATAATAGAATCAAAAGGCAACTTCATTCTCTTTCTAGGGAAGTGTTCCATACCTTTCTTGAGAGGAAATTGATATTTAATATTACCTTCTCTCATATCAATAACAAGCACCAACAAGTTCAAGAAAAGGTCTTCCCAACACAATAGGACAAGATGCATTGCATTCGATATCCAAGACAACAAAATCAACGGGGACAAGGTTATTGTTAACCGTAATGTGCACATTATCAATCCTCCCCAAAGGTTTCTTTTTAACATTATCGGCAAGATTAACATCCAAATAACAATTCTTCAATGGTGGCAAGTCAAGCATATCATAAATCTTTTTAGGCATAACAGAAATACTTGCACCAAGATCACATAGAGCATTACATTCAAAGTCATTGAATTTCATTTTAATGATGGGCTCCCAACCATCTTCTAACTTTCTAGGAATAGAAGTTTCAAGTTTTAGTTTCTCTTCTCTAGCTTTTATGAGAGCATTTGTAATATGTTTTGTAAAGGCTAAATTTCTAGCACTAGCATTAGGACTTTTAGCAAGTTTTTGCAAGAACTTTATAACTTCAGAGATGTGGCAATCATCAAAATCTAAATCACTATGAGCTACAGCAATGGGATCATTGTTCCCAAGGTTGGAAAAAATTTCAGCAGCTTTATCACAAGCAGCTTCAGTAGCTTTAGCAATTTCGAGCAGCTTTTGTACGCTTTGCACTAGAAGTAGAAACATTGCCAACACCAATTATTTTACCATTGATAGTAGGAGGTGCAGCAACATGTGAAGAATTAGCATTACTAGTGGTGGTAATAGTCCAAACTTTAGCTACATTATTCTCTTTAGCTAGTTTTTCATTTTCTTCTCTATCCCACCTAGCACGCAGTTCAGCCATTAATCTTATATTCTCATTAATTCTAACTTGGATGGCATTTGCTGTAGTAGTAATCTTATTATCAATGTCATTATTAGGCATAACTTTCAATTTTAAAAGATTAACATCGGAGGCAAGTCTATCAACTCTAGAAGCAATAGTATCAATTTTATCAAGCTTTTCCTCAACAGATTTGTTAAAAGCAGTTTGTGTACTAATAAATTATTTAAGCATAGCTTCAAGACCATAGGGTACACTCCTATTATTGTTGTATGAATTCTCATAAGAATTACCATAACCATTACCATTAGCAGAAGGATATGGCCTATAGTTATTACCAGAGTTGTTCCTATAAGCATTGTTGTTGAAATTATTGTTTTTAATGAAATTCACATCAACATTTTCTTCTTGAGCAACCAATGAAGCTAAAGGAACATTATTTGGATCAACATTAGATCTACCATTCACAAGCATAGACATAATCACATCAATCTTATCACTCAAGGAAGAGGTTTCTTCAACAGAATTTACCTTCTTACCTTGTGGAGCTCTTTCCGTGTGCCATTCAGAGTAATTTATCATCATATCATCAAGAAGTTTTGTAGCCGCCCCCAATGTGATGGACATAAAGGTACCTCCAAGCAGCTGAATCCAATAAATTCCGCGAAGAAAAATTTAGTCCCGCATAGAAGGTTTGGATGATCATCCAAGTAGTCACTCCATGGGTTGGGCAATTCTTTACCAAAGTTTTCATTCTCTCCCATGCTTGAGCAACATGTTCAGTATCTAATTGCTTAAAATTCATTATGCTACTTCTCAAAGATATAATTTTAGCGGGAGGATAATATCTACCAATAAAAGCATCCTTGCATTTAGTCCATGAATCAATACTATTCTTAGGCAAAGATAGCAACCAATCTTTAGCTCTTCCTCTTAATGAGAAAGGAAACACTTTCAATTTAATAATATCACCATCTACATCTTTATACTTTTGCATTTCACAAAGTTCAACAAAATTATTGAGATGGGCAGCAGCATCATCGTAACTAACACCGTAAAATTGATCTCTCATAACCAAGTTCAAGTAAAGCAGTGTTTAATTTCAAAGAATTCTGCTGTAGTAGCAGTGTGGAGCAATAGGTGTGCATAGGAAATCATTATTATTTGCATTTGTGAAGTCACACAACTTAGTATTTTCAGGGGTATTCATTGTAGCAACGGTAAATAAAACAAACTGGATAAAGTAAATGCAAGTAACTAATTTTTTTGTGTTTTTGATATAGAGAGCAAGACAATAAATAAAGTAAAACTAGCAACTAATTTTTTTGTATTTTGATTTAGTGCAGCAAACAAAGTAGTAAATAAAATAAAGCAAGACAAAAACAAAGTAAAGAGATTGAGAAGTGGAGACTCCCCTTGCAGCGTGTCTTGATCTCCCCGCAACGGCGCCGTAAAAAGAGCTTGATGGCGTGTAACTCACACGTTCGTTGGGAACCCCAAGAGGAAGGTATGATGCGCACAGTAGCAAGTTTTCCCTCGAAAGAAACCAAGGTTTAATCGAACCAAGTAGGAGCCAAGAAGCACGTTGAAGGTTGATGGTCGCGAAATGTGATGCGGCGCAACACCGGGATTCCGGCGCCAACGCGGAACCCGCACAACACAACCCAAGTACTTTGTCCCAACGAAACAGTTGAGGTTGTCAATCTCACCGGCTTGCGGTAACAAAGGATTAAGCGTATCGAGTGGAAGATGTTTGTTTGCAAGAAAATAGTAAAACACAATTGCAAGTAGAATTTATGCTATGTAAAGAATAGGACCGGGGTCCACAGCTCACTAGAGGTGTCTCTCCCATAAGATAAAAGCATGTTGGGTGAACAAATTACGATCGGGAAATTGACAAATAGAGAAAGGCATAACAATGCATATACATGATATGATAAATATAGTGAGATTTAATTGGGCATTACGACAAAGTACATAGACCGCCATCCAACCGCATCTATGCCTAAAAAGTCCACCTTCAGAGTTATCATCCGAACCCCATTCAGCATTAAGTTGCTAAGCAACAGTACAATTGCATTAAGTATGGTGCGTAATGTAATCAACAACTACATCCTTAGACATAGAATCAATGTTTTATCCCTAGTGGCAACAAGCACATCCACAACCTTAGAACTTTCTCGTCACCGTCCCGCATTAAATGGAGGCATGAACCCACTATCGAGCATAAATACTCCCTCTTGGAGTTAAGAGCAAAAACTTGGCCAGAGCCTCTACTAATAACGGAGAGCATGCAAGATCATAAACAACACATAAACAATAGATTGATAATCACCATAATCATAGTACTCTCTATCCATCGGATCCCGACAAACACAACATATAGAATTACATATAGATGATCTTGATCATGTTAGGCAGCTCACAAGATCCAACAATGAAGCACAACAAGGAGAAGACGACCATCTAGCTATCGCTATGGACCCATGGTCCAGGGGTGAACTACTCACTCATCACTCCGGAGGCGATCATGGCGATGAAGAGTCCTCCGGGAGATGAATCCCTCTCCGGCAGGTGCCGGAGGCGATCTCCCGAATCCCCCGAGATGGGATTCGCGGCGGCGGCGTCTCCGGAAGGTTTTCCGTATCGTGGCTCTCGGTACCGGGGGTTTCGCGACGGAGACTTTAAGTAGGCGGAAGGGCAACGCGGGGGCCACACGAGGTGCCCAGGGGTAGGCCGCGCGGCCAGGGCCTCGGGCCGCGCCGCCCTGTCCCCCGGCTGCCTCGTGGCCCCACTTCGTTATCTCTTCGGTCTTCCGGAAGCTTCGTGCAAAAATAGGACCCCGGGCGAAAGTTTCGTCCAATTCCGAGAATATTTCCTTACTAGGATTTCGAAACCAAAAACAGCAGAAAACAAAGAATCGGCTCTTCGGCATCTTGTTAATAGGTTAGTTCCAGAAAATGCATAAATATGACATATAATGTGCATAAAACATGTAGGTATCATCAATAAAGTAGCATGGAACATAAGAAATTATCGATACGTTGGAGACGTATCAACAGACACCGCGCGAGACGCCGCCGCCGCCGTCGCCAAGGACCACGCTGTCGCCCGCAGCTCCACGCACCGCCGCCGTCGCCATAGCCCGCAGCTCCACGCACCGCCGCCATCGCCGTTGCCCGCAGGGCCACGCGACCGTCGCCCGCAGCAGCAGGGTCGCCGTCGTCGCCGCGTCGCCGGAACTTCACCTTTCCCCGCGCCGGCAACCCGAGGTGAGGACCGGCCTCCTCTCCCTCCCTCGCCTCGCCTTCCTCGCCTCGCCTCCCTGGCCGCGCGCCTCGCCGGGAGGAGCCCGCGCGTGCGTCGGCTGCCGCGCCGCGCTCGCTGGTGCGGCCTCCCCTCACGCACGCCCGTGGCCTGTTCGACGTAATGCCATGCCGACCACCGCTGCTGCTCCTCGCTGTACGACCGTGCACGCTTCGCCGCCGTATGCCGCGAGCACGCCCAGTACGAAGCAAGGAAAAAAATAGCGGGCTATTTGATTTAACGAAAACATGTGTTGGGCTTCAAATTCTAGTGGCATGGGACAATTATGTTAGCGGCGCTATTGCTCCTCTAGCGGCTACACTATTTAGCAGTAATTAGCGGCGCTTTAGCGGACGTAGCGCCTATAGCGGAAAAAACAGGCTTAGCGTCGCGGAAGAATATGTCTGAGAAGCTATAGCAGTGCTATAGCGAAGCTATAGCCAGCTATTTTTTTCCTTGGTACGAAGGGACGGCCGCCGCCGGCGAGCACGCGGCAGGGGCGGCCGCGGCCGACAAGCGCGGCAAGGTTGGCCGCCGGGCGAGCACGCGCAGCGAGCATGCGGCAGCTCGCGATGGTCACGGCGGTGGACTCCGCGACATGGATGCCATCGGTGTTGGGGTTGTCCCCCGGCGCCATGACGGCCATCTTGTCCAGCCGCACGCTACGCGACCACGACACCTCAAGTACATCTGCTGCGCGTTATGGATGTGGAGGCTGCGCACCCGCACGCCGGAGCACGAGTCTCGATGGTCACCTCCGTAGTAGATTTAGAGAAAGAAAAATAGAAACAAAAACATATAAATACGGAGCACGAGTCGATGGTCACCGCCGTAGTAGATTTAGAGAAAAAAGAGCGAGAGGAGGAACGCCGATTCCATGGAGGAACGTTGGTGTAGGGTTCCTTGAGAGTAGGGTTCCGTCGGTGGAGGAACACCGAGTCCATGGAGGAACGCCGGTGTAAGGTTCCTTGAGAGTAGGGTTCCGTCGGTGGAGGAACGCCGAGTCCGTGGAGGAACGCCGGTGTAAGGTTCCTTGAGAGTAGGATTCCGTCGGTGGAGGAACGCCGAGTCCGTGGGTTAGGGTTAGGGTTATTGCTTTCTTCATTTCAATTGTTATCCATCTAGCAATCTGTTATATGATCATGACAAGATGAATGAAATATAATTGCTTTCTTAATTTTGTAGTGACATTGAGCTATGGCGGACGCGCACCTTCGTCCGAGATGAGGAGGGGGAAGAAGCGGTGCGTAAATTGATATATGAGAGTGCCCGTGGGGCTGATGGAGATGAAACAGATTTTGCCGACTTTCCGAATGATTTCGGCGAGGGACTTGAGTCCGAACAAGTTAGAAGAGACAACGAAGTTTCCATAACAAACTCCGCCGAGGTGTATATTTATGTATCAAGTCTATGTTCATATCACTAGATGCATTCATTTATTTGTATTTCACTTATTAACGAATAATTTTTCTATTAGCCTTCTGGATCATCGAGCAAGTCTCGTTAAAACAAAACGAGGCCCGACGCGAGTTCTAAAGGGCGAGGGTAGGTTAGCCCTCACGGCATTTAAGGAAAATGGTGAACCAAGTGCATCCCAAAGATCACCGCACCAAATTTACAAGTCAAGCTGGAGTTCTTGTTAGGGACCATGTACCGATCAAGCATTCGAGAGTGGCATAAGCCGAAGAAAGCGGAGAATGAAGCTAGTTATGTCAACGACACGATGAAAAAGTTTCTTTGGGAAACTCGCTGACACGCTTCAGCTCTACCGGAAGACATGACTGGAAGGCCGAAGAATAAAGTCAAGGAATGGACTCTCAAGAAGATGGCCATACAATTCCGGACTTGGAAGAAAAATTTATGGGACAAATATAAGAATGAAGATCCAAGTATTCGATGATGATACCGGCAAGAACAATCTAGTGAAGATAAAGGATCACCGGCAAGAATTTAAGAGGTATAAGCAATCGTCTACTTTTGTGTCCCGATCGGTCACAAATAAGAAAAATGCCGCAAAGAAGACAATTTGACATCATATGGGGTCGGTGGCTACAAGACTGCCATTCCGAGGTGGATAGCGTATGAAAATGAACTCGATGGCCGCAGGAATCACTCCACGGACATGGGACCGGCCCGAACGGTCCAAGTTCCGGTTGTTCGCGCATGGGGCAGGGTTGGACCCAAAGACGAGGTTGATCGTTGCGAAGGGAAAATGGAAGGAAAAGATTGAGCAAATCGCACCGAAGCTTGTAGCCGCAATTGAACAGGTTCGAAAGGGAGAGTACATTCCCGATAGAGAGAATGACGAGCCGACACTCGCTCCGGGGAATCCCGAACACGTTGGACGGGTACGAGCTCGCCCAGGTCTCACCATGAAGGAAGCTGTTCCCGCAGTCCGCCGACACTTATAGAAGCCGTTCGCGGAAGAAGAAGAAGGACGCCGACACATTAAATGAATTGTTAAATAGGGTGTCGGCGCTTGAGAAAAATCGGAGGCCACCCGACCAGCCGATGTTCCTACGGAATCCTCAAGCCGATGCCGCCCCATCTCAGCGAAGAAGCAAGTGTGGGTTCCACGCATCTTGACGGATGTGGAGGAAGCTACCCCGTGGATTATGTCACGGAGAAGACAGATTGCGAGCTCTATATGTTATTCGGAACCGCGTCCGTTAAGGTGGCGGTCGGTTATGTTTACCCAAGTGAAGAAGGAGCAACGCACCACCATATGCCCATTCCACCTGGCCGTGTTCGTGTCGGGGTGGATGAAGTTGTTCCGGCTTTTGAAACAGTGGAGCTTGATATTCCTAGAGGTGACGATGAGAGGACACTTGCCGATGTCAAGCACGGTTTCGCTCTATGGCCCAAGAAACACATCGTCCTTCTGCAAAGGCCACCGACTCCTCATAGCAGTCCACATGAGCATCAAAGGCCTTCGACTCCTCCTCCTAGCAGTCCACATGAGCAAGCAAAGTCCACACCTACCCGAGAGGGACCCAGCCGTGAGTCCACCACCTCGAGATGCTCCGCGTAAGACAGCGCCTGGTAAGCGGAATGGTACGCCGCCTAAGAAGAGATCTAGAAAGGAGAAACCACTGCCGCCTATTGAGAAGTTACCTTGGGAAAAAACTCCCGAGGAAAACGAGGAAGCCGTTGAGTCCCAGCTGAAGGCCTTTTTTGCTAAGAAAGAGCCAGCGATACCTTTTGAGAAGACACTAGATCCGGTGAAGGTTCGTCGTACAGTCGAGAATCTGTATAACCCTGAACCATCGCCGCCATCTGACTATAGGCGTTCTATTGAAAGGTCGTACGACCAAATGATGGAGGCGAAAAACCCCACTACCAACTCGGGTATCGTGGAGATAAAAGGGATACACCAAGTCTACCAGCTCGGAGAACAACCCGTTAAATCGGTCCCCCCTCTAAAGGTGTTTGACGAGAAGGCCGTTCAAAGTTCTCGACAAATCTCAACCGATTACGCCATGGCTAAGGTAGTATATCAATATGTTCAAGGGAAAGATTTGGTCGAGAATCTCAGCAAGCTACCAACAAGTATGCGTAACTTGCATACGTGGTACGGTGTTGCCGCAAAGGGAGGGATGGAGACTATCATGGTGCGAGTTAAGGAAGAGCACTACTTCCAAGAATACTCGTGAGCGTTGACTTCGCGAGCTTTTCCAGCTTATACAATCTTCGGGCCCTCGACAAATCTATCGTCGGTTGCTATTGTCTCGTAAGTGATTTATTTATATAATTTGAGAAGTCTTTAGCTCAGCTCCTTGATTATCTCGCAAATTATAATCTTTTGTGCGCTATGTTATGCAGATTGAAGATGCTCGAATGCAAAAGGGATGAAATCAAGGACATTGGGTTCATTGACCCGACACAATGCATGTCAAGACCATAGAAGAACCCCTCTATAACAGGGATACACCGGAGACTTTGCTAAGGTTTTTGAAGCGACAACGTGACAAAAAGACAATACTTTGGCCTTACAACTTCCAGTGAGTGTTACTCTCTTATAACACATTCAATTTTGCTCACATATATATATGACACTACATATTTAAACGTGCGCAGGTTTCACTTTATTCTTATCGTCATTAAAATGTACGAAGGAGAAGTTGAAGTCTTTGACTCACTAACCAAAGAGCCTATACTATACAAGTCTTGTTTTCTTATGCTCAAAAGGTAATTCAAATTCTTATCGGTTTTTTTTGTTAGTTTCCGATATCAACCGATTGATAACTCTTTTGTGCATTTTCTTTTGTCGGGCAGCGTATGGGAAACTTTCATCAAGGAAGATCAGTCCCATGATTGGAAACCGAAGCCGATATGGCGTGCGAACAAAGTAAGTAGTACTACCTAGGTCCACACACCTTTATCATACTTCATTATTGTTTGACCGAATTATATTCTTGTACGTAAATGCGCAAAACAACCACCGGAGACTAATCTATGTGGATACTACGTTTGCGAGTACATCCACAGTAATTGTCGACGAGAGAGCGAATAATGAAAGAAATAGAGAGGTACGAAAATAATATTCACAAATTTATTTTCTTACCATAAGTTGTGCTGAGTTTCAGTAATAATTGTTTGATTTGTGATTTGATATAACACACATAGCTCATGTATTCATCTTATTCTTTTACAGTTGAGAAGAAAGCGGGAGAAGATCGGAATCGAGGAGCGCTTCAAAGCAATCGCCGAGGAATTGGCGGGATTTTTCCTTCGGGAAGTCATACCACCATCCGGAGAGTACCACTATGCATAAAGATCTTCTCCAGCTCCTCGATTGCTTTGTGTGTATATATAGTTTGACTCGGAGTGTACCACTATGGTACATGTGTGTAATAGATCGATCTTCATGCATGTACTATGGTGCATCGACTTGATTTGCATCGGAGAGTACTACTTATGCAATTACATGTGTGTTATATTATATGCACCAACTTTATATGCATCACCTTGATCTTCATGTACTACGTAAACCCAAACGCATTTTCGGTGCATCGACGCGATATGAAACGCTCCGATACCCCTAAACCCCTGCAGAAACCCTAAACCCTGAATTCTCTGCCGCGGCAGAGATTCATGAATTTTTCCTGCCGCGGCAGCCTACCTTTGCCACCGGTTTGTAGTACAAACCGGTACGAAAGGTCCATCGCCGTGCGCTCTCCTGGGCGCCCACGTGGAGGCCCATCTATACCGGTTCGTAAGGAACCGGTACGAAAGGGTGGGGACCTTTTGCACCGGATATTTTATACCGGTTGCTAAACCGGTGCAAATGGCCCTCTGAAACCGGTATTGATAAGCGTTTTTCCACTAGTGCCAGGCTCTCTTTGTCAGCGCGATGCGATAGAAATGCGCATATATACTTTCAATCCTAGAGGCCGAGCTACATGTAGTTTTCTGTTTGAAAACACTCATAATTCATGTTTTAAAGTTTTTTTAAAAATATGAATCAAAAATTTCAAAATAGCCAATCATGTATACTATAATAGTGTAAAATCTTAATACACACTATTCCATATTCTAGGCTACACAAAAATAACAAATTGAATTTTTTTATAGTGAATAATGCATATTTCAAGACTACACAATTTATTAGATTTTGTTAATTTTGTGCAGCCTAGAATATAAATCAGTTTGCATTGAGATTTTACATCATTCGCTATTCCTAGAATTTTATTTCTTTTTTTATTTTGAAATACGAATTATGAGTGTTTGAAAATAAAGAGCTACATGTAGCTCGGCCTCCAAAAC
>NC_061513.1:90785826-90823192 GCF_022539505.1 Lolium rigidum
GCTTTTCTGCCATCTTCGCAATTTGGGTACAACGAGTATCTTGTGATCCTCTAACATTTTCTCCAACTTCAACCTCTCCTTTTCACTTCCGCAGCCTTATCTTCGCATCAAGAATGGCCCGACCCAAATCGTCATCGGGGTCATCAAAAATGGGCTCATCAAATATGGGCTCTTCTTCAGCTTCGTCTTCCCCATTCTACTATCACCGTCTTCAGTGAACATAGGATAGTTGTCACTATCCTCTTCTTCTTCGTTGTCTTCCAATATAATCCCTTTTTCTCCGTGCTTGGTCCAACAATTATAGCTGGGCATGAAACCGTTCTGCAGCAGGTGGACGTGAATGGTCTTTGAGGTAGAGTAATCCGTCATATTCTTACAGGAACTACATGGACAATAGATGAAACCATTCGATCGCCTGTTTGCCTCAGCCACGTTGAGAAAATAATGCATGCCATTAATGAAGTCGGGATGGCACCGGTCACCGTACATCCATTGTCGATTCATCCGCATTTTATATGTATATCAAATATCATTAATTACACAACATCGTGGATATATGAGTGACAAACTAAATTAATATTCAAGTTCATCAGATAAAACTAAGTTTTTTTATAAAAAAGAAGAGGCTCACCGAGGTTGTACGGTGCCGGCTAGGGGACGACGCTGGCGATCGACGGCGGTAAGACGGGGATGATACTAATTAAAACCTACAAAATATACCATAATTTCAGCTCAAATTGATTATAAAAAAGTAAAATCCCTAACTTAGGAATTTCATCGAACACCTTGCTAGCACTAGAAAAATAGTACGAGTTAAAACTACCAAAGAGATGTGCAAAATTAGGAACGCCGGAAGAAAGGATGATATTGCTAACCGTTGGATAGATGAATGCCCTTATTCTTGTTAAAATGGTGGAGAAAAATTAGTGATTTATTGGAGTGTGAGAGGTGCAAAAATTTTGTGTGTGAGAGGAAGAACAGAAAAATGAGCCGGCAGGGGACGGCCAGGGGACGGGCTCGATGATGATATAGGGGGCACCCTTTGGTACCGGTTCGTGTTACAAACCGGTACCAAAGGTCCTGCCCGGGCCCCACCAAGCGTCTGACAAATGGCCGAAGACATTTCGTACCGGTTCCTAACACGAACCGGTACGAAAGCCCCTCACGAACCGGTGCCAATGCTCCTCGCACGCCTGAGCCCGCGAACCGGTGCAGATTGCCCCATTAGCACCGGTTCGTAAGAGAACCGGTACCAATGGCTTAGATGGATGCCCCATTTTCCACTAGTGTGGGTAAAGGTTGCAGCACAAACAATCAGGAGCATTTTGCTGCTGGTGCCATTTTCTTTGATAATTTGCACAACCCGCTGCACCATTTCCCAGGAGTTGTTAAATCATGTTATCTCTTCACCTAACCCCTTGGGAGCGCCCACGATTTCCAAATTCCCATACTCAACACATCTTTCATTCACGAAACAACAAACCACTGATTTCGTTGCGTTTGACGACGTAACGACACGCGGAAACGTAAAAGCTCTTCAACTTTTCTTCCAATTTGCATTTCAACTTTTTTCGGAACCAAGCTTCAAATGTAACTCCTGGAGACAAACACTTTTCTCTGTTCAATTTTTTTCACCCGAAAAGGATGTCAGGGATCATCTGTACCTGCACGTTGCTTTGTGAACAATTAACGTTCATCAAGCCACTTGATCACGTGATGCTGGAGCAAATCCTGACCGTCCAGTCCGGTGGCTAACATTCTTGAATCTTCAATGCAAGAGTTTCCATGAGGCTGACCGGCTGAGCTTGTACGCTGTTTAGAGCGGTGGATCAACTGTTCTTCAAGCTAGTAATAATCTAAGAATACCAATTTATCAGAAATATTGCTTTTGTTGAATGCTTTGTCGTTTTTAAGTTGTACAGTACATTTTTGTTGAGACAATCTTGGTCATTATGGTGATAAGATTAGTGGTAAGGCGCCGCTTTGAAGTTTGAGGTGTCGTTTTCGTGAGAAGATAATCTAGATAGATAGACAAAGACGGTTGGCTTGCTTTCGTCTGTTTTCTCTGGGGCACTTATCCGGCGGTCTCTTCTGGCTTGTCTTGATTGTACGGATACAGTGATGTTTGTCTTGGTTCGTACTACTACAAAAGCAACGAAAAGATGAAGATATCATCCCCCGTGTCGTTTCCTTATTGTTGGTTATGAACGTCTGTCATCATTTAAACGTCGCCTTTCTACAATTTTGCTTTAGTTTCACTTTCAGAGCATGCATGTCGATTTTCCATGACAGCATATTTCAGCAAATTTTATTTGATATCTTCCTCGAGCAGCGTGCATGCATGTAAATTAAGCTAGCAAGGACGACATTTAGACGAGAACGGATGGAGCTTTGTGGTGTGCACCAGGCTAAAAATATGTCTTCTTTGGTCGTCTCATGTCATATCACGGAGTGGAACTCAAGGCTTGATCGGATCAAGTCATGTGCTTGGTCATTTGCTCAAAATCTATCAAGATTTGCAACGCACATGGTTGGTAAAAAAATAAAATGATGGGCACCTTTTTTTCGAAATGGGGTAATTCCCCGGCTTCTGCATCATGATGATGCCCACGGCCTTTTATTAGAAATCCAGAGTAACAGTGTTTACAAATCATGCATCATCGAGGATCGATACAAGAATCAACCATCGAAAAAGTAACATACTATGACTACGAATCAACATAGCCTTCTAGTATGTCACCAACCAGCCTGGCACAAGATATCCTGAGCGACCATCAGGAGCCGTGTGCAGCCAGAAACCATGGCATCCCGCTGTCCCTCCGGAGAAAGCAGAGCCCACAGCTGGACCCAATGGGAAACCATATGAATAACCTGCAGGAAATGAAAAGAAGGTTTATTATTAAAAATTATGTCATTTCTGCTCCTCCAAATAGCCCAACATAAAGCAGAAACCCCAATCCGGATATACGCTTTAGATTGTCTATTTACTCCTTTTAACCAGTTACCAAACATATTGGTAATATTGGTGGGAGGTGGAAGATCATAGGTAAAGTTAACTGTACGCCATAACAGTTTAGCTAAAGGGCATTCAATAAAAAGGTGTTGGATGGTCTCCTGTTCCCCACAGAAAACACATTTTGTACACCCATTCCAATGACGTTTAGCTAGGTTGTCCTTGGTTAACAACACCTTGTTACTCAAGAACCACATAAAAATCTTAATTTTTAGCGGAATTTTAACTTTCCATAGATATTTTTTGAGAAAAGGGGTATGATCACACATAAGATCTTCATACATCGATTTAACAGAAAACAAACCATTTGGTGTTAAATCCCATATGAAACGATCTTCCTCTTGAGTCAACTGTACTGCCATTAGTTTCCTACAAAGCTGTAACCACAGGTTCCATTTATTACCAGTCAAAATTCTTCTAAACGCACGTTGAAGTCAGGTATATATGAATCGATTGGCATGCTAATCAAAAGCCGTGCTGGTATTCTGAACGCACGTACGCATATGCCGCCACACGCAGTCATAGCTAGCGTTGGGATAGCACGGTTTCAGAATAAAAGCCTCTCTACTTATTTAACGAAATCTAGAGTTGGCAGCTCAAACAAAACCTAAAGTTGCATCTCCCACCAACTCTGACTCAGCCTCTTGGAGAAAATAGCGCCTAGTCTGGACAAGAAGTCCCTAGCCGCCATGGCTGCTATACTGTGATATCTGAGCTCGATCTGTTATTTTTTCTAAAACAAGACAAAAAAAAATGTGTTCTTAGTAGAGGAGTTTGTTAGAACAATCTCCCACAAGCTTTTTATGAAACAAGACAATTTGCCTAGGACTTGAAAGAAAAACCTAGTCTTTGATATTACATTGCTCAAGAAAGAAGCTCCGGCTAAATTCCAGGCTCTTTGCTCCGCTTCAATTTTGGTGATGACAATGGTCATGATAGAAGGGTCGTGACGAAAGACCCTTACATTGCACTCCTTCCAAATTTTCCATCAGACTGAGCATGATCATCGAGGCCATATATAGGTTGCTTTTCCTTCCCTTATCTAGAGCAGCTTGTGCCAACCAATCATTGACTTCTCCTACGAATGCCACACCACGGTAGGATTTCCTTCCAAGTTCTAGAAGTGAATCTACAGTTTCCTTTTCGAAATGGGGGTGAAGCCCTGGCCTCTAATTATCTTGTACTCCCTCTGTTCACTAATGTAAGACACTTTAAACATTTAAAAATGAACTAGATATAAACCAAAATAAGTGAATTTACACACCAAAATAAACTAGATACAAACTGAAGTGAGTGAATCTATAAAAGAGGTAAAACGTCTTATGAAAGAGAATGGAGGGAAGTAATCAACTTCCCATTATAGAGTTGTGATGATTGATTATTTTTGTCGGATGTGCTATCGATGAATGTAAAATTATGAATAATTTTTACCGGGATATGGTCGCTTTGGCTAAATGATAAGGTTTTTAATAATAAAAAGTGTTCTCTTATGCAGAAAATCTATCGGTATATTGCATTTGCTCCGTTTATGATCATCACTTCAGCGCACGGAGGGCTCCAGCCTCTTTATGGAGGTGTCTACACGGTTGGAAGATACGGCGTAGGATTTTATTACCTGACATGGATGGCTGCATAATCTTAAAATTGTTGCTTCTGCAGTCTAGTGGGCCTTTGGAACATTTAACGATCATTTTGTACCAACTTTTTTACTTGTTAGTTGTTATCTTAAGCGGCTATGTGTATCTTAACTATGCGGAAACCGGTATAATAATTACTCCCTCCATACCGGTTTATAGGGCAATTATGTTTTCGAGAAAAAAAATTGACTAACAATTTAGTCAATAAAATATAAGATATATATTATAAAAATTATACCAATGAAAACTTCTTTTGAATATGAATTCAATGATATAATTTTTGTAGCATATATCTTACATTTTGTTGATCAAATTTATAGTTAAATTTTTTTCTCGAAATGCGTAATTGTCCTGTAAACCGGTATAAAGGTAGTAAAAAAAATTAAGCAACAAGCAGTCTTTATGGAAAAAAGGTAGGTTGTGCCCAAATGGAGGCAATTTGGATAAAAATAACCTAATGTTGAAACAAATGTCAAAAGTAAACCTTCCACGAAACAAATTCACGGATCTAACCCTTTTGTGTCACACCTGTCACCATGGCGTGGCACCTCATGGTGTGGCGCCGTTGGCTAGGGCGTGGCACAATGGTGTGCCACGTCTTGGGTTGGGGCGCGGCAAAAAACAAGTGCAACGTCATGGTCTCGGGCGTGGCATCCTATTGTGTGGCACCACACAATGGGGTGTCACGCTCTAGTCTACGGCGTGACACGGAGGGGTTAGATTCGTGAATTTGTTTCGCTGATAGTTCATTTTTTTAAAATCCTTTTAACTTTAGGTTAGTTTTATGCAAATTGCCCCGAACGGAGCGACCAGCATCAGGGTGTGCCGTGCGAGGCATTGGTCCGAGCGTGCAGGGCGTACGTGCGAGGGATCTTGCTGCTCCAGCCGTTCACAACTGTAAAGCTGCGTCTGGATGTGCCCGTCATCTCGTCCCTTTCATAGTATCGCTCGAGCATCAGGAACTGGGCAGCAGCAGGCAATAATCAATCTAGCTGCACGCCCACTCGCACGTACTCGTACTACTGTGGCTCTGGAGCGTAGCGGAGTAATATTGGGACCTCGATAGGCGTGCCGCCCACATCTGCTGCCGTGCCCGAGTATATTACGCCCACGTCCACCTATGCTGCCACTGTGCCACACCAGCCAGGATGCAACTTCACCACGTGACCACGTCCCCCTCATAGGGAGAACCTGTAATTAACGGTGTCCAACACCCTGGCGCCATCTATATGTGAAAATCATATACAGGACTGCACCTCCTCCCGAATCCAATGTTGCCCACGCTGATTCACACCATTTCACCAATGAAACAATAATAAATACTCCCTCCGTCCGTTAATAAATGTCGGAAGGTTCGTCCAAATTCGGATGTATCTATGCACTAAAAAGTGTCTAGATACATTTAAATTTAAACAAACTTTGGACATCTAAAAATAGACAGAGGTAGTACATGTTATTTCTACAAGTTAAGTTAGGAGATCCTTGGAGTTTTTGCTATAGAAGGTGACAAATATCACAACAACAATTTCAATAAGAAACAAATTTTATGTGCATCTGAACACGCCCATGTCGCTCCTAGGGGCGGACCAATCAGACCCCTAGCGCCGTCCGGGGACCTCCGTTCTCCTCTCCTCCCAGTGTCGCTGTCGGAAGGTGCAGCCGGGCAAAGCTGTCATGCACCGACACCCCCCGGTTTTGAGGGGTTGGCTCCCGGTGCGATCTCGTCTCCCCAACGGCGGCTTATCCGTGGCGGCGGCATGGTGGACCTGGAGCGCGGCCTCCTCCTCACCATGGTGCAATACATGTTGACTTTTTTGCAACTTGAGAGAGCTTACACATTTACACCTTTTTAAATGAAGAACTACCCCGGCCACTGCATCAAGGAGATGCATACATTCTTAATTTATTTCATTCAACAAAACCTGGTAAAAAGCGTTTCAATGATCATACAACTGAATCCGTCAAACAAGGTGTCAAAGCACCACCAGCTAATACACCGATAGAGGATCAAAATGGGTCTTATGCCCCGGCCACTGCCATCATCGTCTCCCCGGCTAACTCAAGAGATAGCGCCTCATGCACATACTCTGATAGTCGCCTCCGTCATCCGCCAACTCATCTCAAGGATGTAGATCGAAGCAAAGACCCTCGGCAAGCTTTCTATCGACGCCACCACGGTGCCAGACAATGCCACCACCATGCACATCCATCATCACGCTCCATTGACAAGACCTCGATGCGCCACGCCGCCGAGACTAGTCGATGTCAATGCGGTAGAAACAGGACCGCTCCACAGAACCATCTGCTAGTCCCTCTAGCCTTCACAACGGCCAAACATGATGCCCCGAAGGATGGAAATTTTGACCCTAATACTATTTTAATATATTGAAGTGAAAATAGTGACACTGAAACTTTCCATGCATGATATATATTATCATATACAACTTTTACAGGGTCAAGGAACCTAGGAACCGTCCAACCAAGACAATTTAACGGTGGAAAATAGGAAATACTGGGAAGTACCAAGAAAACAGTACTGGAAAGTAAAGTGTGGCATTTTGGAGCTCGGCCTACCTGAAGCCTTTTTTTCAAAAATTCTAAAATAGCATTTCATAGTTTCAAAAAATTGTGAAAATAATTCTAGAGGTAGACAATGATGTACGCTACCACTAGGAAAAAATCAACACGGAAGACTCGGTATTTTAGGCTGTGCGAAATTCACAAAATTGTGTATCTAAAGTAGCAAACAATACAGATTTTGAAACCTCCAACATTTGTTAGAATTTACTACTTTTATATGTAGCCTAGAATACATCATATTTCATCCTGAGATTTTGTGCAGTGTTAGAGTACATTATTGGCTACGTCTAGAACTTTTTCAAAATATTATGAAACTTTTAAATATTGAATTCGAATTTTATAAAATAGAACTCAACTTGTTGGTTACGTAAACGGTTAAATCGATCTTCATGAGCAAGACACCTCTGAAATGTTACGATCAAGTTACCTCACAAAAACGGAGTGGCAAATTCGCAATATATCACAACCATCAAACAGAAGGTTACCTCACAAAAAGATGTTGCGTCAAAATTTTCTACTTTAGTGCTTTATGACAACAAGAAAAATAAACGATCCTGTGCTTTGAACTCTGATGACTCTGTTTTCTTCGGTACAATGTGAAACTGCTGAACCATTTTGGTTGGAGGATAATACTACCTTTCCAGAGGCCCATGGGCCATTTTTACTTCTTCCCTGTAGCTATTCTGTCCATAATCTAATACTCGCGGGTATATTGCTTCAGGGTAATGTCCCCAAAGGCCCAAACACATGGTTCCTCTAGACAACAGATGTTTTATTCATATATCCAGAACTTCAAAGCGTCATGTCTAGATCATCACATGCAAACTTTTGTTTTGGCATATGAAAACACAACAACTGTTGTAGTTGGGCATCACACCATTTGATTTTCTTCAACAGTTATCTTCGACCCATCTAGTATTTCAGTGGTATAATTAGTGAAGCATAAGTGTCGCATGTGGTAGTATATATTGCTTTTCTTTGGGACTTCGAGTTTTATTTCTGGACATGACTACAGTCAACCACTGCGTTATCTAGTGAGTTCCGACATTGTAAAAATACAAGTTTGTGATCCAAAAAAATTCCAAAAAAGGAAAGCACTTAGGTAATCGTGCCCATGTTGTCCGCGCTATCCACGCCGCGCACGCGAAAACCCGAATCAGGCACTCCAACCACCCCCCCCCCTCCCGCACCAGCATGCACATAAAAGATGCTTCTACGAATCAGACCAAAAAGATCTTCCTCTCCAATCTTCTCTATAGCCACTAGCAACCAAGAAAAGGGGAGATAAACCCAATTACCGAATGATCTAAGTCTAGAAAAAACAATTGGTCGTGGAGAAGTAACTAACCACCTGCTGCACGAAGATCATCTACCTTGATACCCGAAGCAACATCCTAGTACTTTGTTCCCCCTCCGTGCATCTCCTTCCCGGTCTCCTGCTAGACAATGGCAGAATTGTAGCTGCAATATAGAACTTGTGGTATATTACAAGTACATATGTAGTGGAAACATCGAACAATTCTCTCCATGTTTTCATCAACTAGGTTTTGAAACTCATACTTCCAGGTCTTAACCAAACACTTATAGCACACATAGCTAGGCAGAGCAATATTTTTCAGGAAAAAGTAACACCATAGAGTGACATGGGAAAAAAAAAGCAGATGGGTTGTTGGTGCTGCATCAAATTCTTTTTTTTTTTTGGCTTGGATAGAACTGAAGAAAAATTTGCGAACAATGAATTCGACTCCCACTTTAAGACATTTTGTTTGTTGCTTGCTACTTTCTAAAATGGAAGATGAATTAGATTGAATTGATAGTCTAGTTCAATCTATAGTCTAGATTCCATTCCCTAGCTACTAGAAAAGGAAAGACAAGGACATAAATAACTATAACATAAAATAACTAGACTACTAGAGAAAACAAACGAACAAAGGTATTGCATCAAAAGTAACATCATGTTTGGGTTTGTAGACAGCAGGAAGAATTGCACTTTCAAGACATGTTGTCATTTGTACTCCTTGTTAAAATACACATGCAAAATACATCAACAAACAATAATAGTTACAATGGGAATTGAACTATAGTAATAACATGTGCTATATACAGAGAAAAGAAACAACTTAAGCTAGTTTTATGGTGGAAATGTATTTCTTCTTTGAAATTTTGGAGTGAATTCACACACGTGTTAAATAATTAACTTGTTTGTATTTCACAAATAACGGATTTTGACTTTGATTTTGGTGGCACTAACCTCAACAATCCACTTGAATATAATGGTCCCATGCTACCCTAAACTTAAGCTACTTTTGAAGACATCTAACATGGAACTGGACCAAGAACTTTGTTGAAGCTGGTTTCATGTCTATAGATGACATTACTGACACAGGTGCACCAATAGGCCACACGATTTCCACCAAAGACAATGGTAGTGATGATGTGGTTTAGTCAACACATGCAGATTTAGCTCCATAAAAACTTTATGTTGGAATGAGATTTCATTCGCGGGAGGCAGTGAAGATGCACTATAAACTATGCCAAACATTTAGGGTTTTCCATGAAGATGAGGTCCTCCAAGAAATCTGTAGTGGACAATGAGAAAGACAAATATTTATGTGTTTGCAAAAAGTTTAGAAAAGGGAGGACATGTTCAACATGTCAAGAAGAGCAATAAACTATCACAATATGCATAGATTGTCAAATAAAGATGCCCGTAAAGCGGAAGGGCACAACATGGGAAGTAACCCAGTTTGTTGAAGAGCACACACATATGGTTTGATCAAGAAATTCGCTTTAAGTAAATACTTGAGATCTCACAATAAAATATCGGAAGAATACGAGTTCATTGAATTCATAGACACTGTGAACCTTTTTGCAAGAAGGATAATGGACATAATGGCAGAGTAGAGACATTATGTCTCAGATAAAGAAGTTTCTTAGGACACCAAAGATATGAGTAACTTCACGGCCACTATAGGATAAAACGAAAGTTTCAAATACATACCAAACCTGATAAGTTACTTTAAGGAATAGAATGAATATTACCCTAATTTCTTCTACCAGTTCAAGCTAGATAGTCAAAGCAGGGTAGAGAACATCTTCTGGGTAGATGACGCCGCTAGAGTAGTGTATAAACTCTACAATGTTTGTATTTCATTTGACACGACTTAAATGAAAAATGCGTGGAAAATACCATGTGCATCATTCATATGTTGATTGTGTGTTTCAATCTACATAAAAATGTTTCTTCATCATATACTCTTATAATAGAGATCTTATTTTGGTAACATTGCATAAGAAAAAGGCAAGAGAAGGTATGTGGCATTGTGTCGTCGATATGCATTTCTCTTATTTTATTATACTTTGGTGTTTCTATGTATGCTCACTAATCATTTGAGTGCAGATTTTACATATATATATTAATTTTTCTCTCATTTATGATAATTTTGTGAAGAACTTGCATGGTCTTGTCATACCACTTGCGGAAGGAACACCGAGAATATAAGAAAATAAGGAGGCCCAAAACCCTCATTTGCCTTCTCCCACTTCATCTGCAGTTTCAAATAAAAGTGACTATTTATTTCAATTTGCATATCATCCATACTCATCTAATAATATTTTCTGTTTGTGCTTGCAATTCTCACACTAAAGAACATTTTGTACCATGTTTTCAGATGATTTGAGAAATGTTTGGAACAACGGAAGTGCCCCACCTACAAATGTGGCGTCTACCCTTTTCGGAGAAGATGTAACACAACTGGAGTGTTCCATCTCTAGCGTGGTGAACGACGATGGTAACCTAAGAATAAGTGGAGAAATCTATTGATTATATCTTTGCAATGTACATCATAGTCCCGGAGACAAATACGTAACCAAGAAAAGGTACATGTTCTCGTCTTTTGTGCATCCTTTTCATTTGTACAACTACTAAATGAAGCTACCTGGTAAATATATGTATACATATGATGTATCGGATGTGCAATCAAATATAATTGATATTTAGCACTGTATTTGCATGAAGTGTACAACTGGACATATATCTGCTAGTATCATGGTTTTAAAGGCACGGCAAAACCTCAGTTATTATATATAGGTTTAATTGGTTCATATCTTGTTTACAAATTAATTAATGCTATCATTTATAAAGGGGTATGGTTAAATATCCACCGTTGATGTTATTGAGTTTGGGGAGGAGGTGTACCGAAGCAAATTAACCCCAAATAAGTGCTTGTTGATGCAGAAGTAGCAACCTACTATTATGTGGTTTCATTCTTACTTCTTGTAATTTTGGCACTCATGTAGTTTAAGTTTTGCCTTATGAAAGTTCGAACTTTGTACTTCATTCTCGAATATAATATTTACGTGTTTGTAATAGACCACCGCAGTAATACTTTTGTATTACACTATGTACTTTATGATTTTTCTAATGCAATTTGGAACTTTGCACTCCACTCGGAATGTAAGATAGAAGTGTTTGTAATGGATCACCGCAATAATATTGTTGTATTACTCTAATAGGCACATTTTTAGCGAATTCAAATTTCACGGACCATATTTTAAGCACTAGAACACTACATGGTCTACTTGTGTGCACACTACACGGTCCAGTGGTGTGTAGGGTTGCCGCAACTCGTCTCCTCAGATCACATGCACCTACCTATCCTCGCTTGAGGGTGGCTTCACTTCCGAAAAGGACATCTATATCTCCTAGAGGGCTATATACAAGACCCATTAGAAGAATCAAGAGATACACCAAGCTAATCAAGATCAATAAAGGAGGAAAGAGAAAATGAAATGACCAACACCCCTTTGACGAACAAGGGAGCCTTAGAAGGACCTCCGAGTGCCATGAGTTGCACCACCGAGCGCAACTGAGTAAAACACACCAAAAAAATTTGCCTTAAGAACACAAGAATTCCTGGCCTAAACACCCCAGAATTTACGGCTTGAAAATGCAAAAACCAATTGAAACCAAAACTGCAATGACTTGAGAATCTAGACTTTGATTTTGATTAACTTGGGATTTTTTTAAAACAACAACGAGCTCTATAGATTATGCAAAGAAACATCATAGTCCAACAAAAGAGGATAAAGCTGAAACATGGAATATTTGACCTCTATAAAAGACAAATTGGCAAAATCTAAAACATAAAAAATGCAATATGTTTTTCATTCAAAACCCGTTTTTGATGAACTTGAGGTTGCTATGAAAATAACCACAAGTTCTAAATCCTCACATAGATAAAAAAAATAACAACCAAGAAATATGATGATAATGATGCAATGGTTTAAGTTGTCTTGAAATGATACGATTAACTTACTCATTTGAGAGCTCCCCTTGGTAGTATTTATATCTAACCTAGTTATAACCCGGTTTCCCAACTAACATCATGAGACCGATAAAAGAGGAAACCCAGTGAGGTCATACCTTTCTGTTGCAAGTATTTCTTGAGCTAGATGATGACGATTATGCCCGTCTCAAGTTGGAAAACCTTTCTTGATTGCGCTTGCTTGGTAAAGTCTTACGAATTGCTCCATCATACTCCACTATGGCAAGCCTCATTTAGGTATATTTCACATTTCCATCATTACCACATGGATGATAATCTTTAAGGATACGATCTCTTCGAGATGGCTCATCTTGAGCTTGCGTTTTATTTTTTCTTTCTTCATTATGTTAATTAATGTCTTAAAGGTACATATGACTGCTCACTCAATCTTCTTCAAGACATGCTTGCAATAAGCTGAACTTTCTCATGACTACTCTTTGGATCACTCCTTGACTAACAACGTGATCATCACTTAATCTTCTTCAATTTCTTCTCGTTTCTATATGGGTGTGTCCATCGAGGAAAAAGAGTGAGGAGCGAGAATGTGCTCTCAAATCTTTGTCAGGACGTTGTCTGAAATTGACGACGCGCGACCTCTTCGATGGGGGGGGCTTCCACAACAAAGTCTCCAAGTTTTGTCCTCCGAGGTACTAGGAGTATTCCAAAACTGGCAAGGTTGAGAAATAAGACGAGAGGCAAACAAAGGAAAGAGGGAGGGCGTTGCATTCCCGCCATTTCCTCCGGGCCCGTCCCGACACCGCCCAATGAAACCGCTCCATATACAACTCCACGTTTGCCTCGCCATCAACCCCCTAAGGCTCCGCATCCCCCACAATTCCAACCTCCCCGGCGCCGCTCCCCCGCGTGCCGACCCGCCACCGCGCGCCGGCTCGCCATGGGTAACTGCTGCCCGGGTTCTGGGGATGCGGAGCCCGCCCCCGACGCCTCCGCTTCCTCCGACCCATCCACCCGCCGCTCCGCCGCGTCCATCAAGGCCGGCGCCTCCCCCTCCTCGGCGCCCGCGCAGAACAAGCCGCCGGCCCCCCTCGGCCCCGTGCTCGGCCGCCCCATGGAGGACGTGCGCAGCATCTACACCATCGGCAAGGAGCTCGGCCGCGGCCAGTTCGGCGTGACCAGCCTCTGCACGCACAAGGCCACGGGCGAGAAGTTCGCGTGCAAGACCATCGCCAAGCGGAAGCTGTCCACCAAGGAGGACGTGGAGGACGTGCGGCGCGAGGTGCAGATCATGTACCACCTCGCCGGCCAGCCCAACGTGGTGGAGCTCAAGGGCGCCTACGAGGACAAGCAGTCCGTGCACCTCGTCATGGAGCTCTGCGCCGGCGGGGAGCTCTTCGACCGGATCATCGGCAAGGGCAAGTACACGGAGCGCGCCGCCGCGTCGCTGCTCCGCACCATCGTCGAGATCATCCACACATGCCACTCCCTCGGCGTCATCCACCGGGACCTCAAGCCCGAGAACTTCCTCCTACTCAGCAAGGAGGAGGACGCCACGCTCAAGGCCACCGACTTCGGGCTCTCCGTCTTCTTCAAGCAAGGGGAGGTGTTCAAGGACATCGTCGGCAGCGCCTACTACATCGCGCCGGAGGTACTGAAGCGGAGCTACGGGCCCGAGGCGGACATCTGGAGCGTCGGAGTCATCCTGTACATCCTTCTCTGCGGCGTTCCTCCCTTCTGGGCCGGCAAGTCACCTTCTACTCGAACTTGATCACGTACGTCTTATGGTAAACAAAACGAATCAATGAGATAGGGCTTTATTTGGTTTTTCAGAATCGGAGCACGGCATCTTCAATTCCATCCTACGGGGACAGGTGGACTTCACCAGCGACCCGTGGCCGCGCATCTCGTCCGGCGCCAAGGACCTCGTCAGGAAGATGCTCAACTCTGACCCCAAGAAGAGAATTTCTGCCTACGATGTCCTCAGTGCGTGTCCATCGATCTCTTTGCGTTCTTTTATCTGTACCCTGAATTTCGGAAACAACACATATACCCTGCAAATATGATACCGTACTCTTCTCCTGCTTGTTGTTCAGACCATCCTTGGATCAAGGAAGACGGCGAGGCGCCCGACACACCGCTGGACAACGCTGTCATGAACAGGCTCAAGCAGTTCAGGGCTATGAACCAGTTCAAGAAAGCAGCGCTAAGGGTCCGTGGTTCTGAATGCAGGAACTAGTTAATTAATAGTGTACAAGTGAGCCCCATTCGGTTTTCTGAACCGATCCCATGGTATGTATATGCAGGTCATCGCCGGGTGCCTGTCGGAGGAAGAGATCAGGGGCCTGAAGGAGATGTTCAAGAGCATGGACGCCGACAACAGCGGGACGATCACCGTGGACGAGCTCCGGCGAGGTCTGTCCAAGGAGGGGACCAAGCTCACGGAGGCCGAAGTGGAGCAGCTCATGGAAGCCGTAAGTCTCGCTGGACATCTTGCTTACTAGGTGAACAGAAGACAGAACGATTCTTTCTGAACTTGCGTTTAATTTGATGTGGAATCCAGGCCGATGCGGACGGGAACGGCACGATCGACTACGAGGAGTTCATCACGGCGACGATGCACATGAACAGGATGGACAGGGAAGAGCACCTCTACACCGCGTTCCAGTACTTCGACAAGGACAACAGCGGGTACCTTAACTGAACTTCAGATTCCTTGCGCAAACATCCATCTGTCGCTCGATGCAAGATGCTGCTGAAGCAACCGTGCGCTGCAGAGCACAGGACTCGTTGTTGATTAGCTACCCTTGTCATCATCTGTGGCTGCAGTTGCATTTCCAAGGAGGAGCTCGAGCAGGCGCTGCGGGAGAAGGGACTCCTGGACGGCAGAGACATCAAGGACATCATAGCCGAGGTCGACGCCGACAACGTAAGTGTCGCTTGTCGGTGCTGCAAGCACATCGTGATCGTGTAAGACAGCAGCGAACTGATTGTGTGGAGTTTATTGTCGATCGTGCGTGCAGGACGGGAGGATCGACTACAGCGAGTTCGCGGCGATGATGAGGAAAGGGAACCCGGAGATCCCCAAGAAGCGACGCGACGTCGTGCTATAGGAGGAGATCGATCGATCGACCCAGGAAGCTGAAGGTCGAGCCATCGAGCGAGCACGCGGCATCTGGTCCCTATCTACCGATCGACCGTCGTATGATCGTATCGAGCAATGCCTCGACGGGTGGCGTAGGTGACCGCAGACGGTGGGGAAGAAGCAGCTAGGCTCGCTTATGTGACGCACGACAAACGGTGGATGTGGTCAGCGTGATGCGTTTCCTTCTGTGTGCTCACCCCGGCTAGCTCGTATTAGAACTGTTCGTATGTACTTGTCGATTTGCTAACGGTTCTTGGGTGTTAGTGACCGCCTCTCGACTTACCACGACGATCATAACAAGTGTATACATTCCAGATGTAAGAGAAGGGAGTAGCAAATGTCCATACATACACAGATTTTTTTTCCGGAAGTGCACTCTCTGTTCTTTTTTCCTTGCTTCATTTAACTTCCTTAATTTTAACAACCTGGGCGCCCGCTCAGGCTTGCCGATGGCGCAACCCTTATATTTAGTCATTCTTTATGTGATTTTTTTTTCAAAGGCTTGGTGTCTTAAACTTGTTTGCTCATGACTTTGGAGGTTTCTTGGTCCGTTACTGAGTCAAGGGATACATCTAATATCACAAATATGTACATGCATTTTTAAGCATAAATTTGCTCGGTTTAAAGCTTACAAATACATTAACTTCTTATTAAGAGAAACCCTGTGAGAGGCATTACTTAATAATTTAAGAGCTATTTACAAAGAGTACTATTGCAGCAAAAGGACTGAAAAAAGATCGAAAATATAAACCTAAAGGATTGTGGTATCCAAAATTTAAATTGTTAAAATTCAAAAAATAAACTTCAAATTGTTGACAGTACGTCCTCTTTATTCTGTGCCGCTCCATGAGTAATCTCATGCAGGTAGATTGCTTTCCACTCCTGAAAAGTTAGCACTTGATTCTTGAAGATTTTGTTGTTTCTAATAGTCCAGGTACTCAAAGATGCTAAGATGATAATTTCCATAAATGAAAGTTTAGCTTTACTTTGATTTCTTCAAAAGCTTCCTGAACAGACATATTTCTTGATCTTCAGGGACAGACAAAATCCCAACAGTTATATGCAAAAGGGTAATCCCAAATAGATGTACTATCAAAGTCTCTTCATGTTGGCAAGAAAGTGTAGCACATCTATAAATACATGTAACTTGAGTAGAGCAATGGGTGTATTTTTTCTTCCTCGCGTATTTCCACACCTTTTGGCTCATTGAGTAATGCGGTATGGTCGTGCAGTAGCAGTTCGCTCACATGTAGAATAAGAAGCATCAGTGGCTCAATGGCAAGTGTTCTGAACCTGCACAGTACACGCTTTCCTGCTCTGCACTTCAGTGGGCCGAGCAAGCCATGAAGCATGTGCCTGTAAAGCTCGTGTCAGGTGCACACACCGGCGACACGTTCGCGGCGTCTCCTTCTGCGCAAATGCACAGAACATTTCAGGAATCCATTACTCTGAATGGGCCTGAATCAGCTCAACGCTGGAGCAGCATGCTCGAGCTGCTGAGGATGCGCAAGGCCATTTACTTCGTGCAGACTGCAGAAGGTTATTTACTCCGTGCAGACAAGTAGACGATGACGAGACGGATGGTCGTGCAGGTCTGATATTTCTAGATGGAAGGCTCAAACTTGTTTTTGACCAAACAAAATATTTATTAATATTATTGACAGTTTACAGACAGTAATGTGCAAGGATGCACATTTTGTTTGCTGATTACAGAAATTACAGGGCATTGGTTTGAGGGATGCTTAGTACATTTGTAAAGGCAAGCTCCTAAACTATGAAAATTGAAAGCTTTATGAGCAAGCATGTGCGCAGATTTATTATCTTCCCTCTTGATTTTGAGTATTCCGGCTTCCATACCCTGCATGAATTGCAATATCTGCTGAAGATTTGGTCTTATAGTCCAGTGATCAGGGTTCTTCTTCACATCATTATGTTTTAAAGACTGAGCTACAATGAAGTTATCCGTCAGGAAATTTAAATTCTGAACTTTCAGCTTATTTGCAATTTGGGCTGCTACTTCCATAGCTTGAGCTTCTGCTTGTAATGCTGAAGATGCATATGAAGAAGCTTGTACAAATATGGCGTTGTGATCTTCCTCATTCAAATCAAAGTATATGCCAATACATGTCTTTTCCTTTTGGTGATTTTTTTCATTTGAAGGTAATTCTTCACCTTTCCATGCTGCATCGACATAAATTTTTGAACCTTTTAATGCAGTATGCCAGTCATCATCTGCTTTATTAGGCTCTGTTTTCCTGCCATCTTCATTTTGAGATTTCAGAGTTTTCCCCATTAAAGCTACTTCCTTCTCTGTTTGGAGCGCTTTAGCTTGAAATAGGACCTGTAGAGGAGCACACCTTTTTTTGTTAAATAAAAGATTATTTCTGGCCTTCCATATGCTCCAAAGGATGCTGAAAACAGTTTGTATTGCATCTTTTTTCTTGTAAGAAGTGATGATATAATGAAGTATGTCATGAATTTGAGCATCTTCCCTATAATGTAAACCTTCAACTCTAAGTCCGAGAGAGGATGCAAACCATACAGCTTGAGCGAACTTACACTCAAAGAAGAGATGAATGTCATTTTCCTCTTTACCACATCTGATGCAGTTTGGATCCCAGCTCTCATTCCTGTGGCTAAGGCACCTCTCATGAGTCTCCATCCAAAAACTTGTACTCTTGGCGGCATATTATCACATTTCCATATTCCTTGTAAAATAGCTCTCACCTGAGTAGTGATGGTTTGATGAGGACCTGCATTAAGACCATAAAATGATGGATTACAGAGTTGATAGGCGCTTTTTGAAGTACAAACTCGTGAAAGTGTGTGCTTCCAAATCAGCATGTCATCTCCATTATCTTTATTGATAGGTATATTGGCCACTATATTTGCATTCTGTACACCAAATAAAGCCGTGAGTAGAGGGATGTTCCACTGTTTTGCATTGGGTATCCACAGATCAGATCGGAGACCATGGTAGGATATTCAAAGTTGATGTCTTGAATTTTCAATTGATTATAAATGTCTTTCCAAAAAGGGCACCAGGGCTCAGACCATATACTAGTGTTACCTCTATAAAATTGGATAGTAGTAGCATCTTCCAATTGATTCTTTACTTTGAGGATGGAAGTCCAGAAAGATGATTTGGTTAATTTAGGATTTGCTCTCCAGAAAGAAGTATTGTGAAAATATTTTGCTTTGAGACTTTTTGTAGTGTTGCTGTCTGGGAGAGTGACTATTTTCCAAGCAGCAGTAAGGATTAGTGCCTTATTTATAGCCTCAAGATTTCTGATTCCCAAGCCTCCTTCTTTTTTGGATTTACAAATTTCTGACCAGGCTTTGAAATAGATTGGCTTTGTTTTGAAATCCTGCTGTATACCTGTCCACCAAAAATCTCTAATAATAGTATTCATTTTTGTCAAGTTTTTTGGAAAGGAGAATATTCGACATGTAGTAAACTAGGATAGAAGAAAGAACTGATTTTATGAGTACCACGCTTGCTGCATGTGAAAGTTTATTCGCTTTATAGGAGCTGAGTTTTGATCTGAGCTTCTGAATAACAAAGTCATAGGCTTGTGATCTGTGGCAAGATAAGAGGATGCCCCAGATGTATTGACTGATTGCTCATATCTTGAACCCTGAAAATTTGCTTAATTAAAATTTTCTGATCCTCTTCTACATGTTTGCTAAAAAGGATAGATTATTTGGACCAATTAGGAGTTTGCCCTGAGTGTTTACAGAAGTTATTGATAGTGTTCCAAATGATGACGGCTTCTCTATGGTTTGCTTGCCCACAAACTAAAAGATCATCAGCAAACATCAATGAGTAGACTGGAGGGCAATTTGGTCCGAGAGTGACTCCTTTTATATTTTCCTTATGAAGTTCTTATTGGAGTTGAATCGCCAGCTCATTAATAGCAATGACAAAAAGGTAAGGAGAAAGGGGACATCCTTGTCTTATACCTCTCTGGCTTTTGAATTTTCCATAATGGTTTCCATTAATGATGACTGAGAAACTGGAATTCGAAATGCAGGCTTTGACAACTTTGATGAAGTGATTGCTAAAACCCTGTTTTTGCAGAGCCATGACTATAAATCCCCATTCCAATCTGTCAAAAGTTTTGGCCAAGTCTATTTTTATCATAAAGGTCTTTTGTTTCCATGAGGATAAAGAAAAGGAATGAGTGATTTCCTGGGCCACTATCTGTTGGCGTCAGAAACCCACCGGCGGGCAGCGACTGGCCAACACGGTAGAGCCGGGAACGACTAGGGCTGCGGCTGGCCCCAGTCCCTCAGAGCGACGGCCCGCAAAGCCTCCTGGTCGCGCGCCGATGCTGGGTCGCAAGGGCGTGCCACCCGACCTATACCTGGTCGGGAAGGTGTGGATGATGCCTCGCTTAGTTTCCTCGCAGGGCACACACGTACACGTTAAATACGAGCCTCGATCGGCTCTCAGGTTGTCCTGTGAATCGGCTTAGGGAGCCGATTCACCCATGATTCGTCCAAGGTGGCCGAATATATGGTGGTCCTGCTTGATCAACATAAAGCGTATGAGATCCACGACGATCTAGGGTTTTCACCGCATAATCGGATCATCCTACTCACGATTGGGCCTCGCGCTCACGCACGGTAAACGTAAGCCAGCCCTAGACAAGGCCTAAAAACCAACACTAGGTTGATCCTCGGAACGTCCCTGTCTAGGGGCAGCAAACTACACCCTCGCATGCCGCCGGATCCTCCAACCCTTTGTAAGGCCTAACTATTGCAGATATTAAACTAATCCTTGATGAATCAAGGATCGACCATAACGGATCAGATCTACTAAACACGGATCAAGCGGGGTGCCGCCCCTGCACCCATGATGAGGCACAAGGACGGCTAGACGCGCAAGGGTTGCACTACGCGAGCATATGATGCTAAGAACGATGCTAACCCTAACGCGTCTATGATAACTACGTTGCTCGCCATCAAAAACGCTTCGATGACGAGCAACGCATGAACAACTAGGCAGGCTCGTGCTGCCTAGATCGCGAGATGCGATCTAGGCAGCATGATGCTTACCGGAGGAACCCTCGAGACGAAGGAGTTGGCGATGCGCCGAGATTGGTTTGTGTTGAACGTTGGTTGTTGTTTATTCCATAAACCCTAGATATATATTTATAGTCCAGGGGACTTTCTAATTGAGGCGTGCACCTAACCGTGCACGGGTAAAACTCTAACTTCTAAATTAAGATGCGATCTACTATAATACAGATACAGGGGCAATTTAGCCCAAACTTGGTACACAAGGCCGATTCACGTATTTCTTCCATGTATATTCTTCAAACCCATCTTGATCGCGGCCCACCTCTCGATCCGGTCAAATTCTCGGTGATAACACATGCTCCCTCGGTTTTGGAAATGACATTTCCAAAATCATTATGCTTTTCCTTCGTCGGGTCATGTCGTGGCAGAGCGTAAACCGCCGATTGTTAGCCGGATCGACGCCCAATGAGCCGATAGCAACGCATTGGTCTCTCATAATCTGTCCTTCATCTTCTTCGACCGATGACTCGAGACCCGGTGACACTCCTCCCGCAAAATTCACCATCCTCGAAGAAGGTTGCTACACGAGACCAGCTCGATGATACTCCAATTGGCTTCTAGAAACGAACATTTACCGGGTCGGTTGCCCCTCGAGTCTCGACTCAAGGCGAAACAGAGACGAGGATACACAAATTAGCCGAATGGACCTGGGCTTGATCATGTCTGAGGGCACTATCATGCAGAGCCAGCCGATTTGAACGAAATCGGCTTTCCAGAGGAGAGGACCTTCGAGGTGAGCTGCCCCCCGAGTTTCTTCGATCCAAATGTCATGACTACATATTCAAACAAGCCCATTGAACCCGGTACTCCGAATGCGCTCTTGTGTATATCTTCCGGATATTGTCAACATAAAGTAATATAACAAGTGCAATATGCAAGTATGTAGGAATCAATGCACAGCTTAACACAAGTGTTTGCTTTTTAGATAGAAGGAAATGGGTAAACCGACTCAACAATAAAAGTAGAAGAAAGGCCCTTCGCAGAGGGAAGCATGGATTGCTATATTTGTGCTAGAGCTTTTATTTTGAAAACATGAAACAATTTTGTCAACGGTAGTAATAAAGCATATGAGTTATGAAAGTTATATCTTACAAGTTGCAAGCCTCATGCATAGTATACTAATAGTGCCCGCACCTTGCCCTAATTAGCTTGGACTACCGGATCTTTGCAATGCACATGTTTTAACCAAGTGTCACAACGGGGTACCTCCATGCCGCCTGTACAAAGGTCTAAGGAGAAAGCTCGCATTTTGGATTTCTCGCTTTTGATTATTCTCAACTTAGACATCCATACCGGGACAACATGGACAACAGATAATGGACTCCTCTTTAATGCATAAGCATGTGGCAACAATTATTATTCTCATATGAGATTGAGGATATATGTCCAAAACTGAAACTTCCACCATGATTCATGGCTTTAGTTAGCGGCCCAATGTTCTTCTCTAACAAATGCATGCTCCAACCATTAAGGTGGTAGATCTCTCTTACTTCGGACAAGACGGACATGCATAGCAACTCACATGATATTCAACAAGGAATAGTTGATGGCGTCCCCGTAAACATGGTTATCGCACAACAAGCAACTTAATAAGAGATAAAGTGCATAAGTACATATTCAATACCACAATAGTTTTTAAGCTATTTGTCCCATGAGCTATATATTGCAAAGGTGAATGATGGAATTTTAAAGGTAGCACTCAAGCAATTTACTTTGGAATGGCGGATAAATACCATGTAGTAGGTAGGTATGGTGGACGCAAATGACATAGTGGTTGGCTCAACGATTTTGGATGCATGAGAATTATTCCCTCTCGATACAAGGTTTAGGCTAGCAAGGTGTTTAAAGCAAACACAAGTATGAACCGGTACAAAGAAACTCACATAAAAGACATATTGAAAGCATTATAAGACTCTATACCGTCTTCATTGTTGTACCTTTATCATCATATCGAAGCCGATCGCTTGAAATGGCCTCCTCTTTGTCCTTGCCATGGCGGTAAAACGTAATGAGCTACCATGTAGTTAACTTCCTGGCGCGAGCTCTGGTCCGTTCTTCTGAAGGGGTGGACGGATTTACTTGGTCGAGGGCACCCTCGGCTGTAAAGCCGCTCCACCTGATGCCATGAGAACGGGTCTTCGAGAAAGAGCCGATTAGATTGGCTTCAAAGAAAGCCTTGAGCTCATCGTACTTCTTCTTGTGCTCATCAGGCAGCTCCGCGTACGTGATCGAGTCGCCAGCCATCTCAGCCGTGGATGTCGACATGGTTGCTCGAAGAGTGTCTTCCGCCATCTCAGATGTAAATGGCGATGCGGTGGATGTCGAAGATTGTCCCACCGGGCGTGCCAGAATGTGTTGGCGTCAGAAACCCACCGGCGGGCAGCGACTGGCCAACACGGTAGAGCCGGGAACGACTAGGGCTGCGGCTGGCCCCAGTCCCTCAGAGCGACGGCCCGCAAAGCCTCCCCGGTCGCGCGCCGATGCTCGGGTCGCAAGGGCGTGCCACCCGACCTATACCGGTCGGGAAGGTGTGGATGATGCCTCGCTTAGTTTCCTGCAGGGCACACACGTACACGTTAAATACGAGCCTCGATCGGCTCTCGAGGTTGTCCCGTGAATCGGCTTAGGGAGCCGATTCACCCATGATTCGTCCAAGGTGGCCGAATATATGGTGGTCCCGCTTGATCAACATAAAGCGTATGAGATCCACGACGATCTAGGGTTTTCACCGCATAATCGGATCATCCTACTCACGATTGGGCCTCGCGCTCACGCACGGTAAACGTAAGCCAGCCCTAGACAAGGCCTAAAAACCAACACTAGGTTGATCCTCGGAACGTCCTGTCTAGGGGCAGCAAACTACACCTCGCATGCCGCCGGATCCTCCAACCCTTTGTAAGGCCTAACTATTGCAGATATTAAACTAATCCTTGATGAATCAAGGATCGACCATAACGGATCAGATCTACTAAACACGGATCAAGCGGGGTGCCGCCCCTGCACCCATGATGAGGCACAAGGACGGCTAGACGCGCAAGGGTTGCACTACGCGAGCATATGATGCTAAGAACGATGCTAACCCTAACGCGTCTATGATAACTACGTTGCTCGCCATCAAAAACGCTTCAAGTACGAGCAACGCATGAACAACTAGGCAGGCCTGTGTCTGCCTAGATCGCGAGATGCGATCTAGGCAGCATGATGCTTACCGGAGGAACCCTCGAGACGAAGGAGTTGGCGATGCGCCGAGATTGGTTTGTGTTGAACGTTGGTTGTTGTTTATTCCATAAACCCTAGATATATATTTATAGTCCAGGGGACTTTCTAATTGAGGCGTGCACCTAACCGTGCACGGGTAAAACTCTAACTTCTAAATTAAGATGCGATCTACTATAATACAGATACAGGGGCAATTTAGCCCAAACTTGGTACACAAGGCCGATTCACGTATTTCTTCCATGTATATTCTTCAAACCCATCTTGATCGCGGCCCACCTCTGATCCGGTCAAATTCTGGTGATAACACTATCACATTGTTAGAAATTCTTCTTCCTTCAATAAAAGCTTGTTGGGCATCTATAATCTTATTTGGAAGGTGAGGCTTTATTCTATTTGCTAAAGATTTGGCAATAATCTTATAAATGACATTACAAAGACTGATGGGTCTAAAATTTTGGGGTTGAATGAATTGATTTTTTTTGAATAAGGGCAATATTAGTTTCATTAAGCTGCGGAGGAAGATAACCATTAAGATAAAAAAGTTTGTACCAGCTTTGTAATATCATTCCGCATCCAGTTCCACGCTACTTTGTACAAGGCTGCATTTAACCCATTAGGCCCTGGCGACGCATCATTCCTCATTCCCTTTAATATGCTCCAAATTTCTTCTTTATCTGGGACTGAATTGGTAAATTCATCTTTAATAGTTCCTGTAGGAATAACATGGTGATTTTGAATTGCAGAGTTTACTTTGGATGAAGAGAAGATACTCTTAAAATAATTAACAAAGCATTGAGCTATCTCTTCAGGATCTAAGGTGATTTGTCCTTTGGGATTATTAATGGAGACTATTCTGTTTTTCCTTTTTCTTTTCAGGACAGATATGTGAAAATACCTTGTGTTTTTGTCTCCATGAATGGCCCATTGCTTCTTTGCTCTTTGCTTGCAGTATTCTGTCAATCTTGTCATAGTCTGTTCATATGCTAGAGTTAGCTTTTCTTCCTCATTGTGGTCTTGCTCATGAAAGGGTCTTACTTGAATTTCCTGGATCTTCTCTTCTATGGCCTTTAGCTGATTTTGTAGTGGTTTCTTCTTTACCCTCCATCTTTTCAATACTCCTGTTAGATGCCTGGTTCTTATAGTGAAAGACTGCTTGTGAGATGTTTCTCAGGCATTCATCGCTGTCTCCTGAAAGTCATCTTCAAGAAGCCACCAGTTCTCAAATTTGAAATGATAAGTTGGTTTTTTGAATTTAGAATACAGAATTTCCATAACTGGAGCATGATCGCCTTGTAATATAGGCAGATTATAGATATTTGCATTTGGAAATAAACTACTCCATTCTGCATTGGCCAAAAACCTGTCTAGTCTACCTTTTATTGCACCAAGTGTAGGCTGGCCCATTATATCCTAAGTCAAAAAGACCACAATTTTTCACAAGTGATCGAAATAAATTCATTCTAGATTGATTACCATGGCTTTCATTGCTTTTTTCTTGGAGGTACATGATTTCATTTAAATCTCCCATACAAAGCACAGGATTTCCACTATTCTCTTCCACAAAAGAGTAAATCTGTTGCCAAAGGTCTTTACTGATAGAGTGACTAGGGTCACCATACATACAAACTAAACTAAAGGACTCTTTAGTAGAGTTGTTTTCTAGTGGAACTACAAAGCTGTTTGCCATATTGAAGCGATTAGAAAGTTCCACTCTATTGAATTTAGAAGTTTTTGTTTCAGAAATAAAAGTCACCTTTGCATTAGTAGAGTTTATCAAACAGGCAAGATAGTTCATCTTGTTACTGTCAAGGCTCCTGCCCGCACCTTGACAGTTCCAACTTATTAGACTCATTGCACCCGTGGCGCCTTGAAGGCTGGCGCCGATGCCTGTTCTATTCCTTTTGAGATTTCTTCATCCTCTATATTAAAGCTCGTTCCATGGCTATTCCTTATAACTCTGTGATAATGGTCTGAACCTTGAACTATTTCCTTCACCATCCAGTTAAGTTGGTCTTCCTTATTAGCATATGAAAGATTCCCATGTTGGTTTCCTTCTGAATCAGGTTGCTTTGTAGATGTTTTTACTTGATTCACTCTTTCGGCACTACAAATCCTTTTACGCGGTCAAATCTTTTTCTTTTCAGATGCATGGGACTTCGATCTTCCTTCATTGAAGGTTAATGAGTTTTGTTGGATCTGATCATAAACTGATGTTGAATTCTGCAATTTATCATGTTGTAGCTGATCATAAACTAGGGCTGAACTCTGCATTTTATCATTTATTTTCGTTACTTGTTGAGTATGAATTGGTGGAGGCCAAAACACACTATCATGTTCTTTGTTTAGAACAGTATGTTGACTGGCTTCAGGTAAAAACGCTTGCATTTGGTGATTGGTTTTGATCCTTGAATGTCTATGATTATCTCCATCTTCCTCCATTGGTTCAGGATCTGATTCTGCTTGTCTTTTCTGATTCTGATAAGAACTTTGATATCCTATCTCTTGCTGCTTAGTATTAGCATCTCCATCAACCTGAGAAGGAGGCTCCAGTTCCAACTGAGAATCTAGATGAGAATTAGAGTGAATATTTGAAAGCTTGAGTCCAAGATTAGTCTTTCCGAAGCCAAATTTTTGGGTAGAAAGCTCTTCTGAGGTTTTGAGCTTTGCAACTCTAAGCTGGCTAGTGCTTTCTGTGCAGTCAAGTTTTATGTCCCTTCCCACTATGCTTGATTGTTGAAGTGCTTCCTCAGGTATCTTCCATGCTTGTGATGTCCATATTCCAATGTTTGAAAATGGGACTGCATCAGTATTTGCTTTGATGCTTTGAAGATGCCTGATCAATTTACCTCTTCTTGGGCAATTCTGAACTGTATGGAACATCATGCCACCGAATATGCATATTCTTTTAACTTTATCATAGTTGAGATAGAAATCCTTTGGTGACACAAAGTATTTGACTTTGTTCTTCACTGGTTTTAAGGTATCCATTTTTTGCATAGGCTTGAATATAGTCCTTTCTGAAAACCATGTTAATATCAGGTGGAGGATGCAAATCTGACGGTGCGGGCTGATTTATCTATGACAAATTTCAATAGGTCCGGATTTCTGAATTTCTCAGGCACACCATAAACTCTGATGGGAACATAAATGTATCTGAATTGGTACTCTTCAACATCTCTGTCTTCTTCATTTGGATTGATCCATTCTAACATAAGGTTATCACTCTCTACTGACCAAGGTTGCTTCTTAAAAACAAAATCCATAGCTTCTTCACTTTTCAAATAAGCTCTATATAGTGCTGGTTTAACTTGATCTATAAACCAGTACTTTTACCCCCATGCACTGGACATAGCATTATTCAGAGCTTTTAAGGGGATATTCATTGGCGTACCTGATGAGCTAGCAACCTTTATCAGCAGCTTGAAAGGTGAGTTCACTTCTTGTTTCTGCGCCTCTTCTCCTTGATATCCTACTTCAATGTCTTCTGGAATTTCTATTTGCAAGCTTTTCATTATAGCTGCAAGATCCACCTCTTCTTCTGATGTGTGTTGTTCCTTTGTTTTCTGGAGAGCTTGATGCTTATCAACATGATCTTCAGATTCTTCCATTTCCTTTAATTGAGCTTGCAAGATTTAATTGTAATGGTGACTTTGAATGTTGATGGGATGTGGTGTGGAATCTATGGTACGAGCAGGAGAAGGGATTGGGGCGAGATGGGCAGGGATGTGGTGTGGATTCTATGGCGTGGGAGGAAAAAGTGGTTTGAATGACAGGGAGGGGCAAAAGAGTGTCGTTGCCGGCGACGAGCCTGAAAGTAGCGGCCAGACAGCAGCAGCGACGGCGGCAAAATAGTGACGATGATGGGGATTCTAGGACGAGCTGGAGACCTAGAGGGATCTGGGGAGGGAGTATGGGTGGTGGAGATGGTGAATTGTCGCCGGCAGCAAGCCAATCGGCGGCAGATGGACGGCGGCTAAGGAGGGTTCTGGAAGAGTCAGGAGGTTGGGGGAAGTCACCTATAGGCACTGTTACGGCATCCGCCAGACAAGTCCAGATGGAAGGCTCAAACTGAGCCGGGCTTTAAGCGCGGGCCGACGTTATTTCGGAGTCTAAAATAACCATGCACGTCCGTTCAAATAATCGAAATCGATCGCGCGTACGTTTGCGTTGGAGATGCTCCTATCGGCACGACGCATTTTATTTGGGTTTTGCTTTTTTAAACATGAAAGCATAATTTACATAGTGAAGAAAGGAAAATATAAAATATAAAACTAACGCATGCGCCTACTTCTCCTCGTTGTCGTCGACAGGACGAAATCCAGTACCACCCACGACCAGTTGGCAACCGGCGGAACATATGTCAGTGCCACCATCGGTGGAGGTGGAGCAGCGCACGCCGGTGGTGGACGTGGAGGTGGAGCAGCCCACGCCGGTGGTGGAGGTGGAGGTGGAGTATTACGTCTCCAACGTATCGATAATTTCTTATGTTCCATGCTACTTTATTGATGATACCTACATGTTTTATACACATTATATGTCGTATTTACGCATTTTCTGGAACTAACCTATTAACAAGATGCCGAAGTGCCAGTTCTGTTTTCTGCTGTTTTTGGTTTCAGAAATCCTAGTAACGAAATATTCTCGGAATTGGACGAAATCAACGCCCGGGTTCCTATTTTGCCGGAAGCATCCGGAACACCCGAGAGCCGCCGGAGGGGGCCCTGTGGGCCCGGATGATAGGGTGGCGCGGCCTGGGCCCTGGCCGCGCCAGCCTATGGTGTGGGCACCCCAGGCCCCCTCCGAGGCTGCCCTTTCGCCTATATAAAGCCCCTGCATCGAAAACCCTTACGGAGAAGACGAGACCCGAGAAAACCTTCCAGAGCCGCCGCCATCGCGAAATCAAGATTCGGGGGACAGAAGTCTCTGTTCCGGCACCCTGCCGGAGCGGGGAAGTGCCCCCGGAAGGCTTCTCCATCGACACCGCTGCCATCTCCACCGCCATCTTCATCACCGCTGCTGCTCCCATGAGGAGGAGTAGTTCTCCATCGAGGCTCGGGGCTGTACCGGTAGCTATGTGGTTAATCTCTCTCCTATGTACTTCAATACAATGATCTCATGAGCTGCTTTACATGATTGAGATCCATATGATGAGCTTTGTATCGCTACTAGTTGTGTGCTACTCTTGTGATGTTATTAAAGTAGTTTATTCCTCCTGCATGGTGTAAAGGTGACTAGTGTGTGCACCGTGTGGTTCTTGTCGTAGGCTATGATCATGATCTCTTGTAGATTGTGGAGTTAATTGTCATTATGATAGTATTGATGTGATCTATTCCTCCTTCATAGTGTAATGTGGACGGTGTGTGCACTATGTTAGTTCTTGGTTTATCTTGCAAAGATCTATTATGCTCTAAGGTTACTTAAACATGAATATCGAATGTTGTGGAGCTTGTTAACTCCGGCATTGAGGGTTCGTGTAATCCTACGCAACGAATGGTGTTCATTATCAAACAAAGAGTATATGTAGCATATATGAGAAAGAGTTATTTATTATGCGATCAACGTTGAGAGTGTCCACTAGTGAAAGTATGATCCCTAGGCCTTGTTCCTAAATACTGCTATCACTTTGCTTGTTTCTTGTTTCTATTGCGTTACTACTTGCTGCGTTACTACTTGCATGTTTACTTCCCGCAATATTACTACCATCAATCGCACGCCGACCAAGCACTTTTACGGCGCCGTACTACTCGCTCATATTCATTCATACCACTTGTATTTCACTATCTCTTCGCCGAACTAGTGCACCTATTAGGTGTGTTGGGGACACAAGAGACTTCTTGCTTTGTGGTTGCGGGGTTGCATGAGAGGGATATCTTTGACCTCTTCCTCCACTGAGTTCGATAAACCTTGGGTGATCCACTTAAGGGAAACTTGCTGCTTGTTCTACAAACCTCTGCTCTTGGAGGCCCAACACTGTCTACAAGAATAGAAGCACCCGTAGACATCAAGCACTTTTCACGGCGCCGTTGCCGGGAGGAAAGGTAAAAGGCACTCATACTCCGGTTCCGGAGTAACGAGTACTTTTCTGGCGCCATTGTGTGTGTGCTCGAAGCTATTTCCTTTAGACTCTGCAATTGCGACATTTGGTTTCTTGTTTACACTAGTTTGGCATAATGGACAACAATGACCTTTTTATTCTATTCCCTGATTTAAGACATGGATGGTTTGATGCAAAATTAAAAAACCCATGGAACATATTAATATGAATGCCTTGAACACTATTGTTGCTAATGCTATGGAAAATTCTAAGCTTGGGGAAGCTGGCTTTGATGAGCATGATATTTTTAGTCCCCCAAGCATTGAGGAGAAAATTTACTTTGATGATACTTTGCCTCCCATTTATGATGATTATAATGATAGTAGTCTTTTGTTACCACCTGTTTTGGAGGATAAATTTGATTATGATTACAATATACCTCCTATATTTGATAGCTACTTTGTTGAATTTGCTCCCACTACAATTAATAAGAATGACTATGCTTATGTTGGGAGTAGTAATAATTTTATGCATGAGACTCATGATAAGAATGCTTTATGTGATAGTTATATTGTTGAGTTTGCTCATGTTGCTACTGAAAGTTATTATGAGAGAGGAAAATATGGTTGTAAAAAATTTCATGTTACTAAAACACCTCTCTATGTGCTGAAATTTTTGAAGCTACACTTGTTTTATCTTCCTATGCTTGTTACTTTGCTCTTCATGAACTTGTTTATTTACAAGATTCCTATGCATAGGAAGCATGTTAGGCTTAAATGTGTTTTGAAATTGCTTCTTGATGTTCTCTTTTGCTTCAAATACTATTTCTTGCAAGTGCATCATTAAAACTGCTGAGCCCATCTTAATGGCTATAAAGAAAGAACTTCTTGGGAGATAACCCATGTGTTATTTTGCTACAGTACTTTGTTTTATATTTGAGTCTTGGAAGTTGTTTACTACTGTAGCAACCTCTCCTTATCATGTTTTTGTGCCAAGTAAAGTTTCTATGTCAAAGTTGATGTTATATTTGGGATCGCTGCGCAGAAACAGCATTGCTGTCTGTCACGAATCTGGGCACAGGTCTCTGTAGAAAATTCGAAAAAATCTTCCAATTTACGAGCGTGATCCTCAGATATGTACGCAACTTTCATTTGTTTTGAGTTTTTCCATTTGAGCAAGTCTGGTGCCATCTTAAAATTCGTCTTTACGAACTGTTCTGTTTTTGACAGATTCTGCCTTTTATTTCGCATTGCCTCTTTTGCTATGTTGGATGAATTTCTTTGATCCATTAATGTCCAGTAGCTTTATGCAATGTCCAGAAGTGTAAAGAATGTTTGTGTCACCTCTGAATATGTGAATTATTAATTGTGCACTAACCCTCTAATGAGTTTGCTTGAAGTTTGGTGTGAAGAAAGTTTTCAAGGGTCAAGAGAGGAGTATGATATACAATGATCAAGAGGAGTGAAAACTCTAAGCTTGGGGATGCCCCCATGGTTCACCCCTGCATATTTTAAGAAGACTCAAGCGTCTAAGCTTGGAGATGCCCAAGGCATCCCCTTCTTCATCGACAACATCATCAGGTTCCTCCCCTGAAACTATATTTTTATTCAATCACATCTTGTGTTCTTTACTTGGAGCGTCGGTTTGTTTTTGTTTTTATTTTTGTTTGAATAAAATGGATCCTAGCATTCACTTTGTGGGAGAGAGACACGCTTCGCTGTTGCATATGGACAAATATGTCCTTAGGCTTTACTCATAATGTTCATGGCGAAGTTTCTTCTTCGTTAAATTGTTATATGGTTGGAATTGGAAAATGCTACATGTAGTAATTGGTAAAATGTCTTGGATAATGTGATACTTGGCAATTGTTGTGCTCATGTTTAAGCTCTTGCATCATATACTTTGCACCCATTAATGAAGAAATACATAGAGCTTGCTAAAATTTGATTTGCATATTTGGTCTCTCTAAGGTCTAGATAATTTCTAGTATTGAGTTTTGAACAACAAGGAAGACGGTGTAAAGTCTTATAATGTTTACAATATGTCTTTTATGTGAGTTTTGCTGCACCGGTTCATCCTTGTGTTTGTTTCAAATAACCTTGCTAGCCTAAGCCTTGTATCGAGAGGGAATACTTCTCATGCATCCAAATCCTTGAGCCAACCACTATGCCATTTGTGTCCACCATACCTACCTACTACATGGTATTTCTCCGCCACTCCAAAGTAAATTGCTTGAGTGCTATCTTTAAACAATTCAAAAGTTATTACCTCTTATTTGTGTCAATGTTTTATAGCTCATGAGGAAGTATGTGGTGTTTATCTTTCAATCTTGTTGGGCAACTTTCACCAATGGACTAGTGGCTTCATCCGCTTATCCAATAATTTTGCAAAAAGAGCTGGCAATGGGATTCCCAGTCCCAAATTAATTAAAAAAAATAGACACTCCTCCATGGTATGTGATTGTTGGACGGCACCCGAAGGATTCGGTTAGCCATGGCTTGAGAAAGAAAATGTGGGGAGGAGTGTCATCATAATAAAACTAAAATAAAAAGGCACTCCTTCATGGTATGAGATTGTTGGCGAGCACCGAGGATTCGGTTAGCCATGGTTTGTGAAAGAAAGGTTGGAAGGAGTGCCACCCAAAAATAAAATAAAATGGGAGCCGCTCTTTGAAGGTTTGTCTGGCAAGGGGGTTAGAGTACCCGCTACCATTCGTTGACAACAACAAACACCTATCAAAACTTTATTTTTATGCTCTCTTTATGTTTTCAAAATAAAAGCTCTAGCACAAATACAGCAATCGATGCTTTCCTCTTTGAAGGACCATTCTTTTACTTTTATTGTTGAGTCAGTTCACCTATCTCTCTCCACCTCAAGAAGCAAACAATTGTGAACTGTGCATTGATTCCTACATACTTGCTTATTGCATTTGTTATATTACTCTATGTTGACAATTATCCATGAGATATGCATGTTGAAAGTTGAAAGCAACCGCTGAAACTTAATCTTCTTTTGTGTTGCTTCAATACCTCTACTTTGATTTATTGCTTTATGAGTTAACTCCTATGCAAGACTTATTGATGCTTGTCTTGAAAGTATTATTCATGAAAAGTCTTTGTTATATGATTCAGTTGCTTACTCATGTCATTACCATTGTTTTGATCGCTGCATTCATTACATATGTTTACAAATAGTATGATCAAGATTATGATGGCATGTCACTTCAGAAATTATCTTTGTTATCGTTTTACCTGCTCGGGACGAGCAGAACTAAGCTTGGGGATGCTGATACGTCTCCAACGTATCGATAATTTCTTATGTTCCATGCTACTTTATTGATGATACCTACATGTTTTATACACATTATATGTCGTATTTACGCATTTTATGGAACTAACCTATTAACAAGATGTCGAAGTGCCGGTTCACAGTTTTCTGCTGTTTTTGGTTTCAGAAATCCTAGTAACGAAATATTCTCGGAATTGGACGAAATCAACGCCCAGGTTCCTATTTTGCCTGGAAGCATCCAGAACACCCGAGAGCCGCCAGAGGGGGGCCCTGTGGGCCCCAGATGATAGGGTGGCGCGGCCTGGGCCCTGGCCGCGCCAGCCTATGGTGTGGGCACCCCAGGCCCCCTCCGAGGCTGCCCTTTCGCCTATATAAAGCCCCTGCATCGAAAACCCTTACGGAGAAGACGAGACCCGAGAAAACCTTCCAGAGCCGCCGCCATCGCAAAATCAAGATTCGGGGGACAGAAGTCTCTGTTCCGGCACCCTGCCGGAGCGGGGAAGTGCCCCCGGAAGGCTTCTCCATCGACACCGCTGCCATCTTCACCGCCATCTTCATCACCGCTGCTGCTCCCATGAGGAGGGAGTAGTTCTCCATCGAGGCTCGGGGCTGTATGCCGGTAGCTATGTGGTTAATCTCTCTCCTATGTACTTCAATACAATGATCTCATGAGCTGCTTTACATGATTGAGATCCATATGATGAGCTTTGTATCGCTACTAGTTGTGTGCTACTCATGTGATGTTATTAAAGTAGTTTATTCCTCCTGCATGGTGTAAAGGTGACTAGTGTGTGCACCGTGTGGTTCTTGTCGTAGGCTATGATCATGATCTCTTGTAGATTGTGGAGTTAATTGTCATTATGATAGTATTGATGTGATCTATTCCTCCTTCATAGTGTAATGTGGACAGTGTGTGCACTATGTTAGTTCTTGGTTTATCTTGCAAAGATCTATTATGCTCTAAGGTTACTTAAACATGAATATCGAATGTTGTGGAGCTTGTTAACTCCAGCATTGAGGGTTCGTGTAATCCTACGCAACGAATGGTGTTCATTATCAAACAAGAGTATATGTAGCATATATGAGAAAGAGTTATTTATTATGCGATCAACGTTGAGAGTGTCCACTAGTGAAAGTATGATCCCTAGGCCTTGTTCCTAAATACTGCTATCACTGCTTGTTTACTGTTTTACTGCGTTACTACTGCTGCGTTACTACTGCATGTTTACTTCCCGCAATATTACTACCATCAAGCTGCACGCCTGACAAGCACTTTTACGGCGCCGTACTACTGCTCATATTCATTCATACCACTTGTATTTCACTATCTCTTCGCCGAACTAGTGCACCTATTAGGTGTGTTGGGGACACAAGAGACTTCTTGCTTTGTGGTTGCGGGGTTGCATGAGAGGGATATCTTTGACCTCTTCCTCCCTGAGTTCGATAAACCTTGGGTGATCCACTTAAGGGAAACTTGCTGCTGTTCTACAAACCTCTGCTCTTGGAGTCCCAACACTGTCTACAAGAATAGAAGCACCCGTAGACATCATGGAGCCGCCCACGGATTGTATGCCAGAGGTGAAGGTGGAGTCGAAGGCGGAGGTTGCGGGACCGAGTTCTAGAGCGCCTGTCGTAGGGCCTCTTCCTCCGTGAGGCCCGACAACATGATGCAGGTGGTGTACCGGGGCAGCGGCGGCTGCACCGGTCGGTCCACCTCCAAGACGAGGACACCGAGCCTCTCGATCTCGTCGTCGGTCATCGTCGCTGGGAAGTTGAACTTCTAGCCCTCCGCCATGCCCGCCAGCCATTAATGGAAAATGCAAGAACGAAGCGGTCGCTCTCGTCCTTGGCCTCCTCGTTTTGGTAGGCTAGTGTGTCGCAGTCCTTGACACGCGTGAAGCACACGTCCGTTGGGAACCCCAAGAGGAAGGTGTGATGCGTACAGCAGCAAGTTTTCCCTCAGTAAGAAACCAAGGTTATCGAACCAGTAGGAGTCAAGGAACACGTGAAGGTTGTTGGTGGAGGAGTGTAGTGCGGCGCAACACCAGTGAAACCGGCGCCAACGTGGAACCTGCACAACACAATCAAGATACTTTGCCCCAACGTAACAGTGAGGTTATCAATCTCACCGGCTTGCTGAAAACAAAGGATTAAACGTATTGTGTGGAAGATGATGTTTGTTTGCAACGAACGATAGAGAACAATGATTGCAGTGGATTGTATTCAGATGTAAAAGAATGGACCGGGGTCCACGGTTCACTAGTGGTGTCTCTCCAATAAGATAAATAACATGCTGGGTGAACAAATTACGGGCGGGCAATTGACAAATAAAGATTCAATACATATCATGATGATCACTATAAGATTTAATCGGGGCATTACGACAAAGAACATAGACCGCCATCCAGCATGCATCTATGCCTAAATAGTCCACCTTCGGGTTAGCATCCGCACCCCCTCCAGTATTAAGTTGCAAACAACAGACAATTGCATTAAGTACGGTGCGTAATGTAATCAACACAAATATCCTTAGACAAAGCATTGATGTTTTATCCCTAGTAGTGATACGCGTAGATGCACACGTCCGTTGGGAACCCCAAGTGGAAGGTATGATGCGTATAGAAGCAAGTTTCCCTCAGTATGAAACCAAGGTTTAATCGAACCAGTAGGAGCCAAGAAGCACGTTGAAGGTTGATGGTCGCGAAATGTGATGCGGCGCAACACCGGGATTCCGGCGCCAACGTGGAATCTCGCACAACAAAACCAAAGTACTTTGCCCCAACGAAACAGGTGAGGTTGTCAATCTCACCGGCTTGCTCTGTAACAAAGGATTAAACGTATCGAGTGGAAGATGTTTGCAAAGAAAACGAGTAAACACAATTGCGATGGGATTGTATGCTATGTAAAGAATAGGACCGGGGTCCACGAGTTCACTAGAGGTGTCTCTCCCATAAGATAAAAGCATGTTGGGTGAACAAATTACGGTCGGGCAATTGACAAATAGAGAAAGGCATAACAATGCATATACATGATATGATAAATATAGTGAGATTTAATTGGGCATTACGACAAAGTACATAGACCGCCATCCAGCCGCATCTATGCCTAAAAAGTCCACCTTCGAGTTATCATCCGAACCCCCTCCCGAGTATTAAGTTGCAAAGCAACGAGACAATTGCATTAAGTATGGTGCGTAATGTAATCAACAACTACATCCTTAGACATAGCATCAATGTTTTATCCCTAGTGGCAACGAGCACAACACAACCTTAGAACTTTCGTCACTCGTCCCGAGTGTCAATGCGGGCATGAACCCACTATCGAGCATAAATACTCCCTCTTGGAGTTAAGAGTAAAAACTTGGCCGGAGCGTCTACTAATAACGGAGAGCATGCAAGATCATAAACAACACATAAACAATAGATTGATAATCACCATAATCATAGTACTCTCTATCCATCGGATCCCGACAAACACAACATATAGTATTACGGATAGATGATCTTGATCATGTTAGGCAGCTCACAAGATCCAACAATGAAGCACAACGAGGAGAAGACGACCATCTAGCTACTGCTATGGACCCATGGTCCGGGGGTGAACTACTCACTCATCACTCCGGAGGCGACCATGGCGGTGTAGAGTCCTCCAGGAGATGAATCCCCTCTCCGGCGAGGGTGCGGGAAGGCGATCTCCCGAATCCCCCGAGATGGGATTCGCGGCGCGGCGTCTCCGGAAGGTTTTCCGTATCGTGGCTCTCGGTGCCCGGGGTTTCGCGACGGAAGCTTTAAGTAGGCGGAAGGGTAGGTCAGGGGGCCACACGAGGGGCCCAGGGGGTAGGTCGGCGCGGCCAGGGCCTGGGCCGCGCCGCCCTAGCTCCTGGCCACCTCGTGGCCCCACTTCGTTGACTCTTCGGTCTTCCGGAAGCTTCGTGCAAAAATAGGACCACGGGCGAAAGTTTCGTCCAATTCAGAGAATATTTCCTTACTAGGATTTCGAAACCAAAAACAGCAGAACAACGACAGCGGCTCTTCGGCATCTTGTTAATAGGTTACACTACAAGAAAAGTTCGATAGACAACGT